>NC_052169.1:2090358-2176343 GCF_902713615.1 Scyliorhinus canicula | reverse complement strand
ACCCTCTGACAGCGCAGCACTCCCTCAGTACTAACCCTCTGACAGTGCGGCACTCCCTCAGTACTAACCCTCTGACAGTGCAGCACTCCCTCAGTACTGACCCTCTGACAGTGCGGCGCTCCCTCAGTACTGACCCTCTGACAGTGCGGCACTCCCTCAGTACTAACCCTCTGACAGTGCGGCGCTCCCTCAGTACTGACCCTCTGACAGTGCGGCACTCCCTCAGTACTGACCCTCTGACAGTGCGGCGCTCCCTCAGTACTGACCCTCTGACAGTGCGGCACTCCCTCAGTACTGACCCTCTGACAGTGCGGCACTCCCTCAGTACTGACCCTCTGACAGTGCAGCACTCCCTCAGTACTGACCCTCTGACAGTGCAGCACTCCCTCAGTACTGACCCTCTTGACAGTGCAGCATTCCCTCAGTACTGACCCTCTGACAGTGCAGCGCTCCCTCAGTACTGACCCTCTGACAGTGCAGCACTCCCTCAGTACTCTCAGTGGGACAGTGGACCTAGTTTGGTTGAGGACAATGTAGTTGACATTTGATACCTTTTGTTCAAAACTATTTGTTTGACACAAAATTCATTCCACAAAATATGTGCTGGTCAATATCCGTAAATTCCAGGTGAAATCTATGTTAGATAATCCCTTACCTGGTGAATCAATGAGATCTCCTCCCAGTGAAGGTCTATTCAGCTAATGTTTCCAACAAATGGGTCAGATTCTCTGAAACGCGGCAATGTCAGTGTAAAGACCGGGGCGTTTCACACCGACGGCAACAGGCCCTTTGGCCCATCCATTCCCTTACCTGGATGTGGGCCAGCAGCCGCTGGAGTGGTCCACGCAGTTCCGGCTGCCGGTACCGGGCCCTGCTCTACTGGCCACGGGGCCACACGTGCGTGTGGCATCCGCCACTCCGAGTGCCCGCCGGGTGGAAGCACGTTAGGGCCACGCCGGCGGGAACTCAGCTAGCTGCCGGCGGAGAATGGGCGCAGGGGCATCTTTCAATGGCCACCGACCGGAGCTGTGTTCACCGCGTGCAAGCGACTGGCGGCGATTCTCCAATCGGGAAGCGGCCGGACCCGGTTGCGGGTCTGAGGCCCCATTCTCCAGCCCCCTGCGCCGAGCACAATTTCGGAGCGGAGGCTCAGATAATCCCGGCCAATTTCTGGTTCAGTTTGTGTTCTCTGTGGCCATGACTCCACACTGGGCAGGCGGGCCTTGCATCTGTGGGTCCTTTAAAATGTCACCGGGTTAGCCAGGACTGGAATATGGAACATTCTCTGAAATACATTCAGCATCACCTTGCTTAGATCACAAACGGAGAGATTGGAGCCTGAGCAGTTTGCAAACATTGACACACTTGTGTGGGAAGCAGCTTTGCAAACTGATTGTCCCATTTTTGCTTCACTTTCTCATTCTCAATTTGTCTGTTAATCGTTTGTTTACAAACTCTGGCAATGTCTCCGGAGGCTATTGCTTCACCAGGAGCAGGATTAAAGAAATAAAGATTCTTATTTCTATCTTCTCCTGCATGCACTCCAGCTCTCAAAGTGCTTTACAACTAATGAAGTGGATTTGAAGTGCGTTCGCTGTTGTAATTCTAAAAACAAGATGACATCAAACGGGGGCAACAACTTTTCCAAATAAATATTGAACAAAACGAATTACTGCTCAAATTCATTGAGTTGTCAGAACCAGTACCACTAAGGCCGAATGAGTCTGAGAGCACGGGAATTAAGGGTCATGAGTGAGTGTGTCATCGGGTACTGTCCCCCAGTGAGAGTTAGCACCTTCAGGAACTGTCCCCCAGTGAGAGTCAGCACCTTCAGGAACTGTGTCCCAGTGAGAGTCAGCACCTTCAGGAACTGTGTCCCAGTGAGAGTCAGCACCTTCAGGAACTGTGTCCCAGTGAGAGTCAGTACCTTCAGGAACTGTATCCCAGTGAGAGTCAGCACCTTCAGGAACTGTCCCCCAGTGAGAGTCAGCACCTTCAGGAACTGTCCCCCAGTGAGAGTCAGCACCTTCAGGAACTGTGTCCCAGTGAGAGTCAGCACCTTCAGGAACTGTCCCCCAGTGAGAGTCAGCACCTTCAGGAACTGTCCCCCAGTGAGAGTCAGCACCTTCAGGAACTGTCCCCCAGTGAGAGTCAGCGCCTTCAGGAACTGTGTCCCAGTGAGAGTCAGCACCTTCAGGAACTGTCCCCCAGTGAGAGTCAGCACCTTCAGGAACTGTGTCCCAGTGAGAGTCAGCACCTTCAGGAACTGTGTCCCAGTGAGAGTCAGCACCTTCAGGAACTGTCTCCCAGTGAGAGTCAGCACCCTCAGGAACTGTCTCCCAGTGAGAGTCAGCACCTTCAGGAACTGTCCCCCAGTGAGAGTCAGCACCTTCAGGAACCGTCCCCCAGTGAGAGTCAGCACCTTCAGGAACTGTCTCCCAGTGAGAGTCAACACCTTCAGGAACTGTGTCCCAGTGAGAGTCAGCACCTTCAGGAACTGCCCCCCAGTGAGATTCAGCACCTTCAGGAACTGTACCCCAGTGAGAGTCAGCACCTTCAGGAACTGTGTCCCAGTGAGAGTCAGCACCTTCAGGAACTGTCCCCCAGTGAGAGTCAGCACCTTCAGGAACTGCGTCTCAGTGAGAGTCAGCACCTTCAGGAACTGTACCCCAGTGAGAGTCAGCACCTTCAGGAACTGTGTCCCAGTGAGAGTCATCACCTTCAGGAACTGTCCCCCAGTGAGAGTCAGCACCTTCAGGAACTGTCCCCCAGTGAGAGTCAGCACCTTCAGGAACTGTCCCCCAGTGAGAGTCCGCACCTTCAGGAACTGTGTCTCAGTGAGAGTCAGCACCTTCAGGAACTGTGTCCCAGTGAGAGTCAGCACCTTCAGGAACTGTCCCCCAGTGAGAGTCAGCACCTTCAGGAACTGTGTCCCAGTGAGAGTCAGCACCTTCAAGAACTGTGTCCCAGTGAGAGTCAGCACCTTCAGGAACTGTTCCCCAGTGAGAGTCAGCACCTTCAGGAACTGTCCCCCAGTGAGTCAGCGCCTTCAGGAACTGTGTCCCAGTGAGAGTCAGCACCTTCAGGAACTGTGTCCCAGTGAGAGTCAGCACCTTCAGGAACTGTCTCCCAGTGAGAGTCAGCACCTTCAGGAACTGTGTCCCAGTGAGAGTCAGCACCTTCAGGAACTGTCCCCCAGTGAGAGTCAGCACCTTCAGGAACTGTCCCCCAGTGAGAGTCAGCACCTTCAGGAACTGTCCCCCAGTGAGAGTCAGCACCTTCAGGAACTGTGTCCCAGTGAGAGTCAGCACCTTCAGGAACTGTGTCCCAGTGAGAGTCAGCACCTTCAGGAACTGTGTCCCAGTGAGAGTCAGCACCTTCAGGAACTGTGTCCCAGTGAGAGTCAGCACCTTCAGGAACTGTGTCCCAGTGAGAGTCAGCACCTTCAGGAACTGTGTCCCAGTGAGAGTCAGCACCTTCAGGAACTGTGTCCCAGTGAGAGTCAGCACCTTCAGGAACTGTGTCCCAGTGAGAGTCAGCACCTTCAGGAACTGTGTCCCAGTGAGAGTCAGCACCTTCAGGAACTGTGTCCCAGTGAGAGTCAGCACCTTCAGGAACTGTGTCCCAGTGAGAGTCAGCACCTTCAGGAACTGTGTCCCAGTGAGAGTCAGCACCTTCAGGAACTGTCTCCCAGTGAGAGTCAGCACCTTCAGGAACTGTGTCCCAGTGAGAGTCAGCACCTTCAGGAACTGCCCCCCAGTGAGATTCAGCACCTTCAGGAACTGTACCCCAGTGAGAGTCAGCACCTTCAGGAACTGTGTCCCAGTGAGAGTCAGCACCTTCAGGAACTGTCCCCCAGTGAGAGTCAGCACCTTCAGGAACTGCGTCTCAGTGAGAGTCAGCACCTTCAGGAACTGTCCCCCAGTGAGAGTCAGCACCTTCAGGAACTGTCCCCCAGTGAGTGTCCGCACCTTCAGGAACTGTGTCTCAGTGAGAGTCAGCACCTTCAGGAACTGTGTCCCAGTGAGAGTCAGCACCTTCAGGAACTGTCCCCCAGTGAGAGTCAGCACCTTCAGGAACTGTGTCCCAGTGAGAGTCAGCACCTTCAAGAACTGTGTCCCAGTGAGAGTCAGCACCTTCAGGAACTGTTCCCCAGTGAGAGTCAGCACCTTCAGGAACTGTCCCCCAGTGAGAGTCAGCACCTTCAGGAACTGTCCCCCAGTGAGAGTCAGCACCTTCAGGAACTGTGCCCCAGTGAGAGTCAGCACCTTCAGGAACTGTCTCCAGTGAGAGTCAGCACCTTCAGGAACTGTGTCCCAGTGAGAGTCAGCACCTTCAGGAACTGTCCCCCAGTGAGAGTCAGCACCTTCAGGAACTGTGTCCCAGTGAGAGTCAGCACCTTCAGGAACTGTGTCCCAGTGAGAGTCAGCACCTTCAGGAACTGTCCCCCAGTGAGAGTCAGCACCTTCAGGAACTGTCCCCCAGTGAGAGTCAGCACCTTCAGGAACTGTCCCCCAGTGAGAGTCAGCACCTTCAGGAACTGTGTCCAGTGAGAGTCAGCACCTTCAGGAACTGTGTCCCAGTGAGAGTCAGCACCTTCAGGAACTGTGTCCCAGTGAGAGTCAGCACCTTCAGGAACTGTGTCCCAGTGAGAGTCAGCACCTTCAGGAACTGTGTCCCAGTGAGAGTCAGCACCTTCAGGAACTGTGTCCCAGTGAGAGTCAGCCCCTTCAGGAACTGTGTCCCAGAGAGAGTCAGCACCTTCAGGAACTGTCCCAGTGAGAGTCAGCACCTTCAGGGACTGTGTCCCAGTGAGAGTCAGCACCTTCAGGAACTGTGTCCCAGTGAGAGTCAGCACCTTCAGGAACTGTCCCCCAGTGAGAGTCAGCACCTTCAGGAACTGTGTCCCAGTGAGAGTCAGCACCTTCAAGAACTGTGTCCCAGTGAGAGTCAGCACCTTCAGGAACTGTGTCCCAGTGAGAGTCAGCACCCTCAGGAACTGTCCCCCAGTGAGAGTCAGCACCTTCAGGAACTGTGCCCCAGTGAGAGTCAGCACCTTCAGGAACTGTCTCCCAGTGAGAGTCAGCACCTTCAGGAACTGTGTCCCAGTGAGAGTCAGCACCTTCAGGAACTGTGTCCCAGTGAGAGTCAGCACCTTCAGGAACTGTCCCCCAGTGAGAGTCAGCACCTTCAGGAACTGTCCCCCAGTGAGAGTCAGCACCTTCAGGAACTGTGTCCCAGTGAGAGTCAACACCTTCAGGAACTGTCCCCCAGTGAGAGTCAGCACCTTCAGGAACTGTCCCCCAGTGAGAGTCAGCACCTTCAGGAACTGTGTCCCAGTGAGAGTCAGCACCTTCAGGAACTGTCCCCCAGTGAGAGTCAGCACCTTCAGGAACTGTGTCCCAGTGAGAGTCAGCACCTTCAGGAACTGTCCCCCAGTGAGAGTCAGCACCTTCAGGAACTGTCCCGCAGTGAGAGTCAGCACCTTCAGGAACTGTCCCCCAGTGAGAGTCAGCACCTTCAGGAACTGTGTCCCAGTGAGAGTCAGCACCTTCAGGAACTGTGTCCCAGTGAGAGTCAGCACCTTCAGGAACTGTGTCCCAGTGAGAGTCAGCACCTTCAGGAACTGTCCCCCAGTGAGAGTCAGCACCTTCAGGAACTGTGTCCCAGTGAGAGTCAGCACCTTCAGGAACTGTGTCCCAGTGAGAGTCAGCACCCTCAGGAACTGTCCCAGTGAGAGTCAGCACCTTCAGGAACTGTGTCCCAGTGAGAGTCAGCACCTTCAGGAACTGTGTCCCAGTGAGAGTCAGCACCTTCAGGAACTGTGTCCCAGTGAGAGTCAGCACCTTCAGGAACTGCGTCTCAGTGAGTGTCATCACCTTCAGGAACTGTCCCCCAGTGAGAGTCAGCACCTTCAGGAACTGTCCCCCAGTGAGAGTCCGTACCTTCAGGAACTGTGTCTCAGTGAGAGTCAGCACCTTCAGGAACTGTGTCCCAGTGAGAGTCAGCACCTTCAGGAACTGTCCCCCAGTGAGAGTCAGCACCTTCAGGAACTGTGTCCCAGTGAGAGTCAGCACCTTCAAGAACTGTGTCCCAGTGAGAGTCAGCACCTTCAGGAACTGTCCCCCAGTGAGAGTCAGCACCTTCAGGAACTGTCCCCCAGTCAGAGTCAGCACCTTCAGGAACTGTCTCCCAGTGAGAGTCAGAACCTTCAGGAACTGTTTCCCACTGAGAGTCAGCACCTTCAGGAACTGTGTCCCAGTGAGAGTCAGCACCTTCAGGAACTGTGTCCCAGTGAGAGTCAGCACCTTCAGGAACTGTCCCCCAGTGAGAGTCAGCACCTTCAGGAACTGTCCCCCAGTGAGAGTCAGCACCTTCAGGAACTGTCCCCCAGTGAGAGTCAACACCTTCAGGAACTGTCCCCCAGTGAGAGTCAGCACCTTCAGGAACTGTGTCCCAGTGAGAGTCAGCACCTTCAGGAACTGTGTCCCAGTGAGAGTCAGCACCTTCAGGAACTGTGTCCCAGTGAGAGTCAGCACCTTCAGGAACTGTGTCCCAGTGAGAGTCAGCACCTTCAGGAACTGTGTCCCAGTGAGAGTCAGCACCTTCAGGAACTGTGTCCCAGTGAGAGTCAGCACCTTCAGGAACTGTGTCCCAGTGAGAGTCAGCACCTTCAGGAACTGTGTCCCAGTCAGAGTCAGCACCTTCAGGAATTGTGTCCCAGTGAGAGTCAGCACCTTCAGGAACTGTCCCCCAGTGAGAGACAGCACCTTCAGGAACTGTGTCCCAGTGAGAGTCAGCACCTTCAGGAACTGTGTCCCAGTGAGAGTCAGCACCTTCAGGAACTGTCCCCCAGTGAGAGTCAGCACCTTCAGGAACTGTCCCCCAGTGAGAGTCAGCACCTTCAGGAACTGTCCCCCTGTGAGAGTCAGCACCTTCAGGAACTGTTTCCCAGTGAGAGTCAGCACCTTCAGGAACTGTGTCCCAGTGAGAGTCAGCGCCTTCAGGAACTGTGCCCCAGTGAGAGTAAGCACCTTCAGGAACTGTCCCCCAGTGAGAGTCAGCACCTTCAGGAACTGTCCCCCAGTGAGAGTCAGCACCTTCAGGAACTGTCCCCCAGTGAGAGTCAGCACCTTCAGGAACTGTGCCCCAGTGAGAGTCAGCACCTTCAGGAACTGTCTCCCAGTGAGAGTCAGCACCTTCAGGAACTGTGTCCCAGTGAGAGTCAGCACCTTCAGGAACTGTGTCCCAGTGAGAGTCAGCACCTTCAGGAACTGTCCCCCAGTGAGAGTCAGCACCTTCAGGAACTGTCCCCCAGTGAGGGGGACTCACGGTAGCATGGTGGTTAGCATCAATGCTTCACAGCTCCAGTGGTCCCAGGTTCGATTCCCGGCTGGGTCACTGTCTGTGTGGAGTCTGCACGTCCTCCCCGTTTGTGCGTGGGTTTCCTCCGGGTGCTCCGGTTTCCTCCCACAGTCCAAAGATGTGCGGGTTAGGTGGATTGGCCATGATAAATTGCCCGTAGTGTAAGGTTAATGGGGGGATTGTTGGGTTACCGGGTATACGGGTTACGTGGGTTTAAGTAGGGTGATCATTGCTCGGCACAACATCGAGGGCCGAAGGGCCTGTTCTGTGCTGTACTGTTCTATGTTCTATGAGAGTCAGCACCTTCAGGAACTGTCCCCCAGTGAGAGTCAGCACCTTCAGGAACTGTCCCCCAGTGAGAGTCAGCACCTTCAGGAACTGTGTCCCAGTGAGAGTCAGCACCTTCAGGAACTGTGTCCCAGTGAGAGTCAGCACCTTCAGGAACTGTGTCCCAGTGAGAGTCAGCACCTTCAGGAACTGTCCCCCAGTGAGAGTCAGCACCTTCAGGAACTGTGTCCCAGTGAGAGTCAGCACCTTCAGGAACTGTGTCCCAGTGAGAGTCAGCACCTTCAGGAACTGTGTCCCAGTGAGAGTCAGCCCCTTCAGGAACTGTGTCCCAGAGAGAGTCAGCACCTTCAGGAACTGTCCCAGTGAGAGTCAGCACCTTCAGGAACTGTGTCCCAGTGAGAGTCAGCACCTTCAGGAACTGTCCCCCAGTGAGAGTCAGCACCTTCAGGAACTGTGTCCCAGTGAGAGTCAGCACCTTCAGGAACTGTGTCCCAGTGAGAGTCAGCCCCTTCAGGAACTGTGTCCCAGAGAGAGTCAGCACCTTCAGGAACTGTCCCAGTGAGAGTCAGCACCTTCAGGGACTGTGTCCCAGTGAGAGTCAGCACCTTCAGGAACTGTGTCCCAGTGAGAGTCAGCACCTTCAGGAACTGTCCCCCAGTGAGAGTCAGCACCTTCAGGAACTGTCCCCCAGTGAGAGTCAGCACCTTCAGGAACTGTGTCCCAGTGAGAGTCAGCACCTTCAGGAACTGTGTCCCAGTGAGAGTCAGCGCCTTCAGGAACTGTGCCCCAGTGAGAGTCAGCACCTTCAGGAACTGTGTCCCAGTGAGAGTCAGCACCTTCAGGAACTGTGTCCCAGTGAGAGTCAGCACCTTCAGGAACTGTCTCCCAGTGAGAGTCAGCACCTTCAGGAACTGTCTCCCAGTGAGAGTCAGCACCTTCAGGAACTGTCCCCCAGTGAGAGTCAGCACCTTCAGGAACTGCCCCCCAGTGAGATTCAGCACCTTCAGGAACTGTACCCCAGTGAGAGTCAGCACCTTCAGGAACTGTCCCCCAGAGAGAGTCAGCACCTTCAGGAACTGTGTCCCAGTGAGAGTCAGCACCTTCAGGAACTGTGTCCCAGTGAGAGTCAGCACCTTCAGGAACTGTGTCCCAGTGAGAGTCAGCACCTTCAGGAACTGTATCCCAGTGAGAGTCAGCACCTTCAGGAACTGCGTCTCAGTGAGTGTCATCACCTTCAGGAACTGTCCCCGAGTGAGAGTCAGCACCTTCAGGAACTGTCCCCCAGTGAGAGTCAGCACCTTCCGGAACTGTGTCCCAGTGAGAGTCAGCACCTTCAGGAACTGTCCCCCAGTGAGAGTCCGTACCTTCAGGAACTGTGTCTCAGTGAGAGTCAGCACCTTCAGGAACTGTGTCCCAGTGAGAGTCAGCACCTTCAGGAACTGTCCCCCAGTGAGAGTCAGCACCTTCAGGAACTGTCCCCCAGTCAGAGTCAGCACCTTCAGGAACTGTCCCCCAGTGAGAGTCAGCACCTTCAGGAACTGTTTCCCAGTGAGAGTCAGCACCTTCAGGAACTGTGTCCCAGTGAGAGTCAGCACCTTCAGGAACTGTCCCCCAGTGAGAGTCAGCACCTTCAGGAACTGTCCCCCAGTGAGAGTCAGCACCTTCAGGAACTGTTTCCCAGTGAGAGTCAGCACCTTCAGGAACTGTGTCCCAGTGAGAGTCAGCACCTTCAGGAACTGTGTCCCAGTGAGAGTCAGCACCTTCAGGAACTGTCCCCCAGTGAGAGTCAGCACCTTCAGGAACTGTCCCCCAGTGAGAGTCAGCACCTTCAGGAACTGTCCCCCAGTGAGAGTCAACACCTTCAGGAACTGTCCCCCAGTGAGAGTCAGCACCTTCAGGAACTGTCCCCCAGTGAGAGTCAGCACCTTCAGGAACTGTGTCCCAGTGAGAGTCAGCACCTTCAGGAACTGTGTCCCAGTGAGAGTCAGCACCTTCAGGAACTGTGTCCCAGTGAGAGTCAGCACCTTCAGGAACTGTGTCCCAGTGAGAGTCAGCACCTTCAGGAACTGTGTCCCAGTGAGAGTCAGCTCCTTCAGGAACTGTGTCCCAGTGAGAGTCAGCACCTTCAGGAACTGTGTCCCAGTGAGAGTCAGCACCTTCAGGAACTGTGTCCCAGTGAGAGTCAGCACCTTCAGGAACTGTGTCCCAGTGAGAGTCAGCACCTTCAGGAACTGTCCCCCAGTGAGAGTCAGCACCTTCAGGAACTGTGTCCCAGTGAGAGTCAGCACCTTCAAGAACTGTGTCCCAGTGAGAGTCAGCACCTTCAGGAACTGTCCCCCAGTGAGAGTCAGCACCTTCAGGAACTGTCCCCCAGTCAGAGTCAGCACCTTCAGGAACTGTCCCCCAGTGAGAGTCAGCACCTTCAGGAACTGTTTCCCAGTGAGAGTCAGCACCTTCAGGAACTGTGTCCCAGTGAGAGTCAGCACCTTCAGGAACTGTGTCCCAGTGAGAGTCAGCACCTTCAGGAACTGTCCCCCAGTGAGAGTCAGCACCTTCAGGAACTGTCCCCCAGTGAGAGTCAGCACCTTCAGGAACTGTCCCCCAGTGAGAGTCAGCACCTTCAGGAACTGTCCCCCAGTGAGAGTCAGCACCTTCAGGAACTGTCCCCCAGTGAGAGTCAGCACCTTCAGGAACTGTTTCCCAGTGAGAGTCAGCACCTTCAGGAACTGTGTCCCAGTGAGAGTCAGCGCCTTCAGGAACTGTGCCCCAGTGAGAGTCAGCACCTTCAGAAACTGTCCCCCAGTGAGAGTCAGCACCTTCAGAAACTGTGTCCCAGTGAGAGTCAGCACCTTCAGGAACTGTCCCCCAGTGAGAGTCAGCACCTTCAGGAACTGTCCCCCAGTGAGAGTCAGCACCTTCAGGAACTGTCCCCCAGTGAGAGTCAGCACCTTCAGGAACTGTTTCCCAGTGAGAGTCAGCACCTTCAGGAACTGTGTCCCAGTGAGAGTCAGCACCTTCAGGAACTGTGCCCCAGTGAGAGTCAGCACCTTCAGGAACTGTCCCCCAGTGAGAGTCAGCACCTTCAGGAACTGTGCCCCAGTGAGAGTCAGCACCTTCAGGAACTGTCCCCCAGTGAGAGTCAGCACCTTCAGGAACTGTCCCCCAGTGAGAGTCAGCACCTTCAGGAACTGTGTCCCAGTGAGAGTCAGCGCCTTCAGGAACTGTGCCCCAGTGAGAGTAAGCACCTTCAGGAACTGTCCCCCAGTGAGAGTCAGCACCTTCAGGAACTGTGTCCCAGTGAGAGTCAGCACCTTCAGGAACTGTCCCCCAGTGAGAGTCAGCACCTTCAGGAACTGTGTCCCAGTGAGAGTCAGCACCTTCAGGAACTGTCCCCCAGTGAGAGTCAGCACCTTCAGGAACTGTCCCCCAGTGAGAGTCAGCACCTTCAGGAACTGTCCCCCAGTGAGAGCCAGCACCTTCAGGAACTGTGTCCCAGTGAGAGTCAGCACCTTCAGGAACTGTGTCCCAGTGAGAGTCAGCACCTTCAGGAACTGTGTCCCAGTGAGAGTCAGCACCTTCAGGAACTGTTTCCCAGTGAGAGTCAGCACCTTCAGGAACTGTGTCCCAGCGAGAGTCAGCACCTTCAGGAACTGTGCCCCAGTGAGAGTCAGCACCTTCAGGAACTGTCCCCCAGTGAGAGTCAGCACCTTCAGGAACTGTGCCCCAGTGAGAGTCAGCACCTTCAGGAACTGTGCCCCAGTGAGAGTCAGCACCTTCAGGAACTGTCCCCCAGTGAGAGTCAGCACCTTCAGGAACTGTCCCCCAGTGAGAGTCAGCACCTTCAGGAACTGTGTCCCAGTGAGAGTCAGCACCTTCAGGAACTGTACCCCAGTGAGAGTCAGCACCTTCAGGAACTGTGTCCCAGTGAGTCAGCACCTTCAGGAACTGTCCTCAGTGAATTATCAGTTTGTGAACAGATAGCACTGTGAAAGAAGCGTCAATCATAAGGCTTCTCTATCTTGCTGTGTGAAGATGCTGATAAATGGGGTCATCGACATCTTTCTCCTGTCCCAGAGCAGCCAACAAGAGCTCGACATTGACTGGAGGAGGACGCAATTCCTTTTAAAAAGCATCATAAATTACACGGGGAAGTGGATGCTTTGACTGAAACAATCTTGCAAACAATAACATCCATCTCACTTTATCTCACTTTGTTTGTCTATCTGGACAGGTAGATGGCTGGGTCTTTGCAATGAACCAGACTGCTCTACCTGCTCCACAGGGTTCGCTGTCTGAGACTGGACGCTGTCTAAATCACTACCTGATTGGGAATATTGGGAATTCAAATTTGCCAGACCATTTTTCTGTGAGGGATCCCGAATATTCCTTCATGGAGTTCCCAGAGATTTCTCATTTGTGAGGAGGTGTTGTGGCTTGCCACCTGGACTCTGTGCTTTTACTTTAAGAAGTCTTACAGGACTTCTTAAAGTCCAAAACTGCTCACCTGAGGAAGGAGCAGCGCTCCGAAAGCTTGTGTTTGAAACAAACTTGTTGGACTTTAACCTGGTGTTGTAAGACTTCTTACTGTGCCCACCCCAGTCCAACGCCGGCATCTCCACATCATGCGTTTACTTTGTAAGTGTGATCGAGACAGTGGAAATTACCAGTAAAACAACATAGAACATAGAACAGTACAGCACAGAACAGGCCCTTCGGCCCTCAATGTTGTGCCGAGCCATGATCACCCTACTCAAACCCACGTATCCACCCTATACCCGTAACCCAACAACCCCCCCCCTTAACCTTACTTTTATTTGGACACTACGGGCAATTTAGCATGGCCAATCCACCTAACCCGCACATCTTTGGACTGTGGGAGGCACCCGGAGGAAACCCACGCACACACAGGGAGGACGTGCAGACTCCACACAGACAGTGACCCAGCCGGGAATCGAACCTGGGACCCTGGAGCTGTGAAGCATTTATGCTAACCACCATGCTACCCTGCTGCCCATTTCTGTGCATGAAATTACCCATAACAGAAATTACCAACAACACGTGAATATTCGCCATGTTTCCGTGTGTTACTGTTTGGAACAGTCCTGGCCATGACTGACCAGAGGGCCCAAGTGAGTTCAACCTGTGATCTGTGCCCACTTAACTGATCCTTGTAGAGGGGGCAAAGGAAATCAAACAGGGTTGATTGGGAGATCTGATTTGATTTGATTTGACTTATTGGCCGAGGGAACGTACACAGTACATACATAGTAGACAAAAAAAGAATAATCGACAGAGAACATTGACAAATGGTACATTGACAGTGATTGGTTACAGTGTGAACAAGGGCCAAACAAGAGCAGCACAGGGTGTTGGGAATAGTGTTCTTACAGGGAACAGATCAGTCCGAGGGGGAGTCGTTGAGGAGTCTGGTAGCTGTGGGGAAGAAGCTGTTCCTATGTCTGGATGTGCCGGTCTTCAGACTTCTGTATCTTCTGCCTGATGGAAGGGTCTGGAAGAAGGCAATGCCTGGGTGGAGGGGGTCTCTGACAATGCTGTCTGCCTTCCTGAGGCAGCGGGAGGTGTAGACAGAATCAATGTGGGGGTGGCTAGCTTGTGTGATGCATTGGGCTGAGTTCAGCCACGCTTCACCTCTCCGCAGTCAGGGGTATCTGAGAAACAGGGACTGCATGATTGCCCCATGTTATTCAATAAAAAAAATGACATCACTTATTGTCACGAGTAGGCTTCAATGAAGTTACTGTGGAAAAACCCCTAGTTGCCACATTCCGGCGCCTGTTCGGGGAGGCTGGTACAGGAATTGAACCGTGCTGCTGGCCTGCCTTGGTCTGCTTTCAAAGCCAGCGATTTAGCCCTGTGCTCCCTCACCCTCTCCCGCCACCCCTCCTCCATCACCCTCTTAACTCGCACCGAGGGGCAGCCTCCAATCCGTCTCCCTCACCCTCCACAGCCACACCGAGGGTCTGCAGCCTCAAACCCATCTCCCTCACCCTCCACACTCACACTGAGGGTCTGCAGCCTCTAATCCTCCTCCCTCACCCTCCACACTCTTACCGAGGGACTGCCTCTAATCCTCCTCCCTCACCCTCCACACTCACACCGAGGGACAGCCTCTAATCCTCCTCCCTCACCCTTCACACTCACACCGAGGCAATGCCTCTAATCCTCCTCCCTCACCCTCCACACTCACACCGAGGGACTGCCTCTAATCCTCCTCCCTCACCCTCCACACTCACACCGAGGGACTGCCTCTAATCCTGCTCCCTCACCCTCCACACACACACCGAGGGTCTGCCTCAAACCCATCTCCCTCACCCTCCACAGTCACACCGAGGGACTGCCTCCAATCCTCCTCCCTCACCCTCCACACTCACACCGAGGGACTGCCTCTAATCCGTCTCCCTCACCCTCCACACTCACACCGAGGGACTGCCTCCAATCCTCCTCCCTCACCCTCCACACTCACACCGAGGGACTGTCTCTAATCCTCCTCCCTCACTCTCCTCACTCACACTGAGGGACTGCCTCTAATCCTCCTCCCTCACCCTCCACACTCACACTGAGGGACAGCCTCTAACCCAGTGCGCTGAGGAACAATCCATTAATGAACACAGCGGGAGTGAATTCCACTCACACAGTCTTCCGAACACTCGCTCTGATGTTCAAAGACCCTGTTGAACATACCCCCTCCTACAACCCTAATCCTTTACTGACCCATATCCTGAGGCCAAACCTGGTACTCAGAAGATAAACAAATTAAAAATCACTCAAACATTTAGTTGTGATCTTATTTAAATTAGATTTTTCTAATCCATTCAGAAACAGTGTAGAATGCACCATGGAGGAGGCAAATCATTTAATGTGTTTCAGAGCATGATGCGATTAAGGCTCCATTACGATACGCTTTAATGGGACAGCAGAACGTGTAGAAAGAGATCACCTTATTAAGGTGCAGTTTGCTGAACTTCCCGTGATAATCTGGACGTTTGCTACAGTTAGAAATCGAGAAGAGGAGGCAGCGGGGGAACCCAGTTGAATAAATTCCATTTTCCTACTGGATAACACGCTGGAATGGTGGGAATGGTTAGCAGTTCCTGCACAGCGGCTGGGAGGTGGTCAGCTTCCCCACCTGGGAGAGGTTCAAACTGTCCAACATCGAGACCTAAACTGAACCGAACAATGCATTCCAAACCGTACCAACCTCTGTGAGTCACCCAATCTCGGCACGAGGTCACTTCCTACTGTCCGGGTGCCACAGGAGACGGGGTCGTTACTGGGTAATCACAGGGATCAAACAATACATTCCAGGAATACCCCATACGGGGAGAATAAGGAGAACAAGTTGACCTCCTGTTCCTCCACAAGAGCCACCCACAGCTCATGCCCCAGATTCTGATCCAGGTTTATGTATCGGTGCCCGATTTTCCACAACTCTTGGGGTCACTGCCATGGAGTGACCATTGATTCCCTGAAATATCGATTGTTCGCGTACCGGCCTCCCCGAACAGGCGCCGGAATGTGGCGACTAGGGGCTTTTCACAGTAACTTCATTGAAGCCTACTCGTGACAATAAGCAATTGTTATTATTGTTGTTACGTTTAAATGTACACATTTAATCCCCTCCCACACCCCATGTACACTCTCCCCTATCACTGACTCTACCCACCCCCTCCCACACTCCATGTACACTCTCCCCTATCACTGACTCTACCCACCCCCTCCCACACCCCATGTACACCCCCCCTATCACTGACTCTACCCACCCCCTCCCACATCCCCATGTACACTCTCCCCTATCACTGACTCTACCCACCCCCTCCCACAGCCCCATGTACACTCTCCCCTATCACTGACTCTACCCACCCATTCACTCCCCTCCCACACCCCCATGTACACTCTCCCCTATCACTGACCCTACCCACCCATTCACTCCCCTCCCACACCCCCATGTACACTCTCCCCTATCACTGACTCTACCCACCCCCTCCCACTCCCCATGTACACTCTCCCCTATCACTGACTCTACCCACCCATTTAATCCCCTCCCACATCCCCATGTACACCCTCCCCTATCACTGACTCTACCCACCCCCTCCCACTCCCCATGTACACTCTCCCCTATCACTGACTCTACCCACCCCCTCCCACACCCCCATGTACACTCTCCCCTATCACTGACTCTACCCACCCCCGCCCACTCCCCATGTACACTCTCCCCTATCACTGACTCTATCCACCCCCTCCCACATCCCCATGTACACTCTCCCTATTACTGACTCTACCCACCCCCTCCCACATCCCCATGTACACTCTCCCCTATCACTGACTCTACCCACCCCCTCCCACATCCCCATGTACACTCTCCCCTATCTGACTCTACCCACCCATTCACTCCCCTCCCACATCCCCATGTACACTCTCCCCTATCACTGACCCTACCCATCCCCTCCCACATCCCCCTGCACTCTCTCCCCTATCACTGACCCTACCCACCCATTCACCCCCTCCCACAGCCCCATGTACACTCTCCCCTATCACTGACTCTACCCACCCCCTCCCACATCCCCATGTACACTCTCCCCTATCACTGACTCTACCCACCCCCTCCCACTCCCCATGTACACTCTCCCCTATCACTGACTCTACCCACCCCCTCCCACATCCCCATGTACACTCTCCCCTATCACTGACTCTACCCACCCCCTCCCACATCCCATGTACACTCTCCCCTATCACTGACTCTACCCACCCCCTCCCACTCCCCATGTACACTCTCCGGTAACCGGAAGGAATAGTTAATGATCTGGATGCTATGTCCCCGGTAGCAGATTTCCCGATCCGGCGGGGAATCGAGCATTGGGCTAAAAGCGTGGAGCTGATCCCATTCCAATTCCGTGATTTCCCTGCCAGGGGGGTTGTGCTGAGTTGCTTCTGATTAATGATTCTCCAGGACCCTGTGATGTTTCAGGCGTGGATTAGTGCCGGTATTTCCAAACGTGGGCCTGACGCAGGAGAGCCCACTGTGGGTCAGGGGGGTCAGTGCATAATGGAGGTTTCCTCCCAAAGTCCATCGGAAGATCCCCTCCCCCCACATGGCAAATCCTGCCCACCCAACCAACCATCCCCCAACAGACCCCCTCAGCCCTTTCATCAGAACCTCCCATCAGCCCCCCCCCCCCCCCCCCCCACAGCAGAGACCCCCCAACAGACCCCCACATCAGCCACCGCTGCCTGTATCTGAGAGCAGGCCAGGCATTTGGGTGAAAAATCGCTGCCTTTTCACTTACCCTTCCCTAAAATCTGCTGCCTCAGACGGAAGTGTTTAGCGAAAGCTGTTACCAGTGTCAGAGGCTTCAAAGGGCTTCGAAACCTGTGACAGCCTTTGAAATGCAAACCCTCCGTTCAGTTTCACACAGTAATACTAGCTGCTGATTGGCAGATTGATTATTCCACAGCCATGAGCTTAGTGAATTTTTAATTGACTCTCCCTTGTGGGTCTAATGTGGGGAGGGGGGGGGTTGTACCACCTATGTGTGGACTGTGGGGGGTGGGGGGAAGGTTACCTCTACTTGTCAGCGAGGGTGGTGGGGTTCCAGGGGTTGTGGGGGGGAGGGGGTCCGAACGCTGGGCCTCGGTATCGGGCCGCCTGCTCGATGCCGGGATTCCGACCATCTCCCCCCCCCCCCGGAAAAGGAGAGGGGTTCACTCCTGGGCACCTGTCCGAGGGTCAGCGGAGACCAGGGGTGATTCCACTCCGGAGGGAACGCCGAGGGTGGGATTCTCCCATCGCCAACACCAAAATCGCATTCGGCGATTGGCCAGAGAATCCCTTTGATGCCGAAATCGGGGCACCGCCTGTTTTTGGATGTTTCGCCCCCTCCAAATCGGCATCATCGGGGGAGTAGGCCGCACGCGTTGGGGCGGCCTCAGGACGCCGGCTGATGCTCCGCCCCCGATGGGCCGACATCCCGACGGCGCGGGATATGTGCGCTGTGAGGTTTCGTCAACTTCGCGTGGCCATTGCGGAATGTGTCCAGCGCCCCACAATCGGGAGGGGGGGGAGCGATTCCGCTGACTGGTGGGGGGGGGGTATTCCGGGGGTGGCTGGGGGGTTACGGGGGGGGGGGGGGCACCACCTGGCAGGCTGGGTCCGCGTGCCGCTGCCACCATGTTGTACGGTGCGATCGCTGCAGGTTACCACCGTGCGCATACGCAGCCGCGGATCCGCTAATTCTCCATCTGTATCTGCAGAGAACGGCGGGGGGGTGGGGGGGGGGTGGTTTACGTGGCGCGGCTGCAAGCCCCTCCCTGGGCGGAGCATCCGCGTAGGGGCGGCGCCGACGTTTTCGGCCTAAGACTGGACAGTTCCTCCGGACATAGCCTCAGAATGGGAGAATCCAGCCTGACTAATTGCACTCCGATAAAGGAATTGTGAAGAACATCCGTCCATTGTCCACCTTCGCATCTGCCCTGCTCACTCTGCCGGCTCTCTGCAAGTGTCAGGTCCCACTCAGCACCCACGGAGCACATGCTGAGCGTTCCTGATTTCCCGAATTGCGATGGATGACGGCAGGATGAGCTGCCCCATTGGCAGCGTCGGTAACATCAGCCGGCCAGCAGCAGCTGATATTTTATTGGTCTCTGAATTCTTTTTCCCCCTTCCCCCACCCTGTCCCTTTTTAATAAAGTGAAGTGAAGCCAGCCTCTCCCATTCCTGCACCACTTAGACATTGGGAGCGTGTCCCCCTTCCCGACAACACACACACGGACCGTCTCCCTAGCAACCCGCGTAATGTGCAAAGTTCTTTTCTCTCTTCAATAAATTTATTTTAAATTAATAAAGCTGCAGGCTGTTTAACGGAGTTCCAGCATGTTGGGGTTTTAAAGAGTTCTGAACGTCCCTTTTTAATTACCCTGCTCTCCCTGTAGACTCAACCTTGTGTCTGAATTCACACAAAATTTCAGTCGACTCTGAATTAAGCTGAGCCTCTAATTGGACCTTTGGTAGACTCTGATTCTCCAGCTAGTGTCTGCTGACTCTGGGCGTGTGGGCAGAGGGCTACAAATCTTCATATAGAGAGGAAGCAAACTCTATTGCATTCGCATAGCAACTTTGGCCAGCTCAGGATGTCACAAGGGGCTCCGCAGCCAATGACGTACCCGTGCCTGTCGGCACACCTTCCCTTTGTGGGTTTGAGTCAGTTCAGGATTTAATCCCAACTTCATTCCAAACCCAGTCCATCCTTCTCACAACATTCTCACTGGTTATCGGGCAGCGGGACTGCTTGGCTATGCTTCTTGCTCTCCACCGGACCTGGAGAGATTCATCTCCCAATTTCCATCCTTCTCTCACCTTCCGTCTCCCACACCTGCCTTCCCTTCCTTGACTTCTCCGATCCATTTCTGGTGATGGGCTGACCAATATTCATTCATCGGCCCAGCACTCCCACAGCTGGCTTGAGAAAGTTCCTCACACCCTGCTTCCCATTCTCCCAGTTTCTCCGCCTCCCTTGCGTCTGTTCCAATGATGCCACCTTCCAAACTGCTGCTCCCAACCTGTCTTCCTTTTTCCTGAGCTGAGGACTCCCCCCCCCCCCCCCCCCCCCCCCCCCGGCTGTAGTTGGCAGGACATTCAATCGTGCCCACCTCATCTTCCCGTACCTCCCCTCCCCCCCCCCCCCAGAACCAGGATCGGGTCCCCCCTTGTCCTCACTTTACATCCACCAGCCTCCACATTCAAAGGATCATCCTCCGCCATTTCCACCAACTCCAGCATGATGCCACCACTGAACATATCTCCTCCCCCACCTCCCTCCCCCCAGTCAGCATTCCGCAGGGACCGTTCCCTCAGTGACTCCCTGCTCCACTCCTCCGTCCCCTCAACTCTGCATCCCCATCCCATGGCATCTTCCCATGCAACCTGGGGTTTCCTCCGGGAAACCGGGTGCTCCGGTTTCCTCCCACAGTCCAAAGATGTGCGGGTTAGGTGGATTGGCCATGCTAAATTGCCTGTAGTGTCCTAATAAAAGTAAGGTTAAGGGGGGGGGGGGGGGGGTTGTTGGGTTACGGGTATAAGGTGGATACGTGGGTTGAGTAGGGTGATCATGGCTCGGCACAACATTGAGGGCCGAAGGGCCTGTTCTGTGCTGTACTGTTCTATGTAACCGCAGGGGCAGCAACACCTTCGCATCTACCCCCTCGCCAAACCTGGACTCCAAACACTTGGTTGAGGTGAAGCAGCGATTCAAGTGGACCTCCTTAAATTTGGTCTCTATTCGCTGTTCACAGTGCTGCCTCCTCTACACGGGGGAGATTAAACGCAGACTGGGTGAATGCTGTGCAGAATGCCTTCGCTCAGTCCACAAGTTTGACCCCGTCGATCACGCCACTTCCCATTTTAACTCACCACCCTGCTCCTACTGCAATGCTCCAGTGAAGCCCACTGGAGGAACGGCACCTGCCTTCCAAACTGGAATTAACATTGAGTCCAACAGCTTCAGAACACAAACTTTTTCCTGCATTTGTTTACTTTTTACCCCCCCCCCCCCCCCAACCCCCCCCCCCCCCCCCCCCCCCAACCCCCTCCCCCTTGTTTGGGTTTCACAGAGTGCTGATCCTTGTTCTGCTATTAACACTTTCTGCTACCTTACCTTTCTGCTACTATCGACATCTTCTTTAGTCTTTAACACGACCATTAACACTCCCTTGGTCTTGTGCTTATGACACCTTTGTCCAATCTCTCCTGAGATCCAACCGATCCCTGATCTCTGCTCTGCTCCACCTTCTGCACCCCCTTCTCCAACCAGAGAACCTATCACATTTCTGCCCCTCTTCAGAGCTCTTCAGCACGGTTCAATTCCCGTAACAGCCTCCCCAAACAGGCGCCGGAATGTGGCGACTAGGGGCCTTTCACAGTAACTTCATTTGAGGCCTACTCGTGACAATAAGCGATTTTCATTTCATTCATCTGGTCGACTCTGAACTGTTCTCGGAAGTGGCCGAGATAACCTCTGGGCGATTGCAGAAGGACAAGTTCTGGTCCAGGCAGCGAAGCCCACGTCCCGATGGATAGTAAAAACACAGACGAGGGAGATATTCCTGATCATCAATTTCCACAGAGCGAGTGACACACAAAATATAAAATCCTTTTTAGCTTTCGAATTGTGGATATGATTCACCGATTGTTGATCGTCCTGGGCCCAGCCACTTCACTAATCGGGCCAGCTGACCACAGCGCTGAGAAAGTTCCTCCGACACTGACGGAATGCGATTGATTCCCGATCCCAGCCCTGAGCTTTATTAATTACACTATCGGCAGTAATAGAGGCGGGATTACCGGCACATAAAATATCAGCTGCTGCTGGCTGGCCTGGTTTCACCAACACTGCCAGTGGAGCAGCTCCCCCTGCCGACATCCATTGCAATTCCGGACATTAGGAACGCTCAGCATGTGCTCCACGGAGCTCTGATGTTGAGGGAAACCTGGCACCTGGGAGGGAGCCAGCGGGGTGATCAGGGCAGATGTGAAGGTGTACGGTGGGCTGAGATTTTTCACAATTCCTTTGTTGGAGTATATATTCCGGGCCGGATTCTCCGTTTGCCGACGGCGAAATTGCATTCGGCGATCGGGCGGAGAATCCCTTTTGACTCCGATATCGGGGCCGGTGCCTGTTTTCGGAAGCTCCGCCCCCTCC
The DNA here is from genome assembly GCF_902713615.1 of Scyliorhinus canicula. Taxonomy (NCBI): domain Eukaryota; kingdom Metazoa; phylum Chordata; class Chondrichthyes; order Carcharhiniformes; family Scyliorhinidae; genus Scyliorhinus; species Scyliorhinus canicula. The sequence goes on along the minus strand of NC_052169.1, from coordinate 2,154,978 downwards.
AAAACGGCGTAATCTGTGAGTACGCCACACGCCATTGGGATAACCTCAGACCGTCACCGAAAGGCCCTTCCCCCGATTCTCCGCCCTCGATGCTCCGACTTCCCGACAGCGTGAGACACGTGTGATCTGAGGTTTCGTCAACCTGGGTGGCGGCTGTGGTCTGTGTCCAGCGCCCCACAGTCTGGGGGGGGGGGGGACCCGTTCCACTGGCTGGGGGAGCTTTGGCAGGGGCTGAGGGGATTTGTGGGGGGGGGGGGTAATCTGGTAGTGGTGAAGATGGCTACAAGGGGGTCTATCTGGCAGGTCGGCTTCACGCGCGGCTGGCTCCATGTTGTACGGCGCGAGCGCTGCAGGTCACTGCCGTGCGCATGCCCGGCCACGGACCCGGCAATTCTCCGGCCGTTTATGTCGGGGACGGTGGGGGTTTTACGTGGCGAGGCTGCTACCCCCCAACCAGGCGGAGCATCGGTGTGGGGGCGGCGCCAACTTTTTCGTTGTCTAACTTGACACTTCCTCCGGACATAGCCTCAAAATCGGAGAATCCCGCCCTAAGTGTTCCCTCCGGAGTGCAATCATTCCTGGATTCCGCTGGTGCTCGGAGAGGTGCCTATGGGTGACTCTCTCTCCTTTTCCGTGCACATTTATCCATGGATTGCAGCTGGTCGGAATCCCGGCATCGAGCGGGCGGCTCAACACCGAGATCCAGCTCCCCACTCCCCCTGCAACCCAAATCCCGCACCTCCTTCACTGACAGGCAGAGGCAACCTTCTCCCACCAGCATGGGAATGATGGGTCACCGCCCCACAGCACACACACATGAGTGCCATGATGCCCCCCTCCACAATCTCGCATAGACCCCCCCCCCATCGTACCCACCAGGGAGAGATCAATAAACAATGCACCAAGCTCTTGGGGCTGCAGTCATCAAACTGCCAACCACTGGCTAGTATCACTGTGAGAACTTGAATGGAAGATTTGCATTTCAAAGGCTGTGAAAGGACTTTTGACGTGTATTTGCCCTTGGAGGCAGCCTCTGACACTTGTAACAGCTGCTGCTTTAAACACTTTTGTCTGAGGCAGCAGATGTTAGGGAAGGGTGAGTGAAAAGGCAGCGATTTGTCACCTGCTCTTAGCTTCCAGGGAGCGCTGACTGACATGGGGGTCTGTTGGGGGGGTCTCTGTTGCAGGTCTGATGTGGGGGTATCTGTTTGGGATGGTCTAATGGGGTCTCTGATGGGGGTTTTCTGATGTGGGTCACTGTTGCAGGGGTTTGATGGGAGTTTCTGATGTGGGGGGGTCTGATGGGGAAATGGGTCAGTCTGATGGGGTGGCAGAGGTGGCTGAGGGGAGCAGTTGGTTGGGGCAAATTGATTTCCAATGTGAGGGGGGGTCAGTGATGTGGAGAATGTGATTGACTCCGCCATCACTGCCATGTTCTATTAGAAATGCTCCCCCGTCTGCAAAGCCATCAAGAAAGCTCTGGGGCATTTTCCTGAGCTATTCCCTGCTCTCCCCTCACTTCCCGCTCTCCCCTCACTTCCCGCTCTCCCCTCACTTCCCGCTCTCCCCTCACTTCCCGCTCTCCCCTCACTTCCCTGCTCTTCCCTCACTTCCCTGCTCTCCCCTCACTTCCCGCTCTCCCCTCACTTCCCTCTCTCCCCTCACTTCCCTGCTCTCCCCTCACTTCCCGCTCTCCCCTCACTTCCCGCTCTCCCCTCACTTCCCGCTCTCCCCTCACTTCCCTGCTCTTCCCTCACTTCCCGCTCTCCCCTCACTTCCCGCTCTCCCCTCACTTCCCGCTCTCCCCTCACTTCCCGCTCTCCCCTCACTTCCCGCTCTCCCCTCACTTCCCGCTCTCCCCTCACTTCCCGCTCTCCCCTCACTTCCCGCTCTCCCCTCATTTCCCTGCTCTCCCCTCACTTCCCTCTCTCCCCTCACTTCCCGCTCTCCCCAGGGGGCGAAGACCATTTGATCTTTTCAGTTTCCACTCAATCCTCGATATGTGAAGTTGGTCCCAACACATTCACCTTGGATTCACACTTTCACTGAAGGCCCAGTCACGCTTGCCAAGCCTGTTAAAGGTCAGCCAGTAACATTTCCCACAATGCCCACTGCTTTCTGCTGCTAATCCTTCGATACTCAGCAAATTCGCCAAAGCTTCCGACGTAAAGACAGGCAGCTTAAACCTGCTACAGTTCTACACCTCGCTCTTAGATTAACGTGATCGTATATCTCTGCCATCACGATGGGCTGTTTAATCCTCACAGAGAACAAAGAACAAAGAAAAGTACAGCACAGGAACAGGCCCTTCGGCCCTCCAAGCCTGCACTGACCATGCTGCCCGTCTAAACTAAAATCTTCTACACTTCCGGGGCCCGTATCCCTCTATTCCCATCCTATTCATGTATTTATCAAGATGCCCCTTAAATGTCACTATTGTCCCTGCTTCCACCACCACCTCCGGCAGCGAGTTCCAGGCACCCACTACCCTCTGTGTAAGACGAAGTGGCGGGATTCTCCCCTAACCGGCGGGGGGTGGGCAGTACCGGCTCCGAGGAGTGGCGTGAACCACTCCGGCGTCGGGCCTCCCGGAAGGTGCCAAAGGGCCTCCGCCGCCCGGCTCGAGTTGGCGCAGCCGCGGGAGCGCCAGCGTGTGCAGGCGTCATTCCCAGCACCGGCCATGGTGTCCCCACGGTCAAAATGCCCCCATGGCACAGGCCCGCTCGCGGATCGGTGGGCCATGATCGCGGGCCAGGCCACGTGGAGGCCCCTCCTCACCGGGGCCAGATCCCCCCCCCCCCCGATGACTCGGCAGGCCACCCGCAGGCCAGTTCCCACCGGGATGGACCTGGTGTATTTGACACTGGTCGGACCCGCCAACAACGTGCAGCCACCCGGCCCATCGCAAGCCAGAGAATCACCGGGGGGTCCGCTGCCAACAGCCACCGACCAGCGGGGCGCAATTCCCGCACCCGCTGAAAAACCGGGGCCGGAGAATCCGGCAGCGGGAGGCGAGGCGGGATTCACTCCGCCCCCCATCAAACACTCCCAGGACAGGTACAGCACGGGGTTAGATACAGAGTAAAGCTCCCTCTACACTGCCCCCATCAAACACTCCCAGGACAGGTACAGCACGGGGTTAGATACAGAGTAAAGCTCCCTCTACACTGTCCCCATCAAACACTCCCAGGACAGGTACAGCACGGGGTTAGATATAGAGTAAAGCTCCCTCTACACTGTCCCCATCAAACACTCCCAGGACATGTACAGCACGGGGTTAGATACAGAGTAAAGCTCCCTCTACACTGTCCCCATCAAACACTCCCAGGACAGGTACAGCACGGGGCTAGATACAGAGTAAAGCTTCCTCTATACTGTCCCCATCGAACACTCCCAGGACAGGTACAGCACGGTGTTAGATACAGAGTAAAGCTCCCTCTACACTGTCCCCATCAAGCACTCCCAGGACAGGTACAGCACGGGGTTAGATACAGAGTAAAGCTCCCTCTACACTGTCCCCATCAAACACTCCCAGGACAGGTGCAGCACGGGGTTAGATACAGAGTAAAGCCCCCTCTACACTGTCCCCATCAAACACTCCCAGGACAGGTACAGCTCGGGGTTAGATACAGAGTAAAGCTCCCTCTACACTGTCCCCATCAAACACTCCCAGGACAGGTACAGCTCGGGGTTAGATACAGAGTAAAGCTCCCTCTACACTGTCCCCATCAAACACTCCCAGGACAGGTACAGCACGGGGTTAGATACAGAGTAAAGCTCCCTCTACACTGTCCCCATCAAGCACTCCCAGGACAGGTACAGCACGGGGTTAGATACAGAGTAAAGCTCCCTCTACACTGTCCCCATCAAACACTCCCAGGACAGGTGCAGCACGGGGTTAGATACAGAGTAAAGCCCCCTCTACACTGTCCCCATCAAACACTCCCAGGGCAGGTACAGCACGGGGTTAGATACAGAGTAAAGCTCCCTCTACACTGTCCCCATCAAACACTCCCAGGGCAGGTACAGCACGGGGTTAGATACAGAGTAAAGCTCCCTCTACACTGTCCCCATCAAACACTCCCAGGACAGGTACAGCACGGGGTTCAATACAGAGTAAAGCTCCCTCTACACTGTCCCCATCAAACACTCCCAGGACAGGTACAGCACGGGGTTAGATACAGAGTAAAGCTCCCTCTACACTGTCCCCATCAAACACTCCCAGGACAGGTACAGCACGGGGTTAGATACAGAGTAAAGCTCCCTCTACACTGACTCCATCAAACACACCATTAATTGTGAACTGTAACCAAAGTTACAGTTAGGTGGGAATGTGAATAGTGAGGAGGATGTAAAGAGGTTCCAAGTGATGTGATTTAGATAAATCAGAGAATCATAGACTGTACTGTGCAGAAGGAGGCCAATCGGCCCATCGAATCTGCACCGGCCCTCAGAAAGTGCACCCTATTTAAGCCCACGCCCCCACCCGTGTCCCCTTAACCCAGTAACCCGACCTAACCTTTTGGACACTAAGGGGAAATTTGGCATGGCCAATCCACCCAACCTCCACAGCTCTGTGTGTTGAGTTGACTGGGCAAATACATAACAATGTAGTTTAATATGTAATTAATACAGGTAAGTGTGAAGTAATCCACTTCGGAGGGAGAAACAGAATGACGGAACCTAATTTAAATGGTGATAGATTGGAACATATTGACGTACACAGGGACCTGGTGGTTCCAGTACAGCCGTCACTGAAAGCAAAGATGTAAACGTGCAGGTACAATTCAGAATGATATGCTAATCTGTTACAATGAGGTCCCAACATTGAACAGCAGGAAATCGCTCCCCCCCCACCCCCCCACCGTTCTCTCTGTTACACTCTCTGTTACGCTCTGTGTAACATTCTCTGTTAGACTCTCTCTCTGTAATGTTCTGTTACTCTCTCTATTATGCTCTCTGTAACACTGTCTGTACAGTGTCTGTAACACTCTCTGTTACGCTCTGTGTAACGCTCTCTCTCTGTCACGCTCTCTCTATATATAGCAGCCATTTATAACTCTCCCTTTCCAACACCCTCGTCTCCCTGCTCAGCTCAGCTTGGTGAGGTTCCCTGTAACACTTCTTACTCTATCACTATGGCAACTGATTCATTTTCTATGTCACTGAATTACCTTGTAATTGTCAGAGAAACCAGAGGGGAAAGCAACTGAGGATTACACAGAATGTCAGCAGCATGTCCCTGTGTGAAACTGTATCCATACCCACCACAGACTGTCCCTTTCCATCTCGACACCCAGTGATTCTGATATCCTATTAGTCTGTCTCTGAGTGTTGAATTTCAGGGTTCATTCCCAATATCTATCAATCGATAAGTGTGCAATATGACTGAAGGTGACCTGGTACGTGGGCCACCCATTCTTTACAAGGTGCAGCTGGTACGTCCTGCCTCACATACACATATTTCAGCACAGACCCTGTTAATCTGGTTATAGCCCGTACCCTCGTCACATCTTCAGACTTGCTGTAGCTGGGAACTTCGTGTTAGTGCGATGGACTCGATCAAATCCTGTTGCCCCCACCGTGCGCTGTCATCACCTCATCCATCAGCGGGTCTCGCTGTGAGATAGCACCTGAGGTAGATGAGAGGGAAATTGGATGGAGATTGGCGAGGAACTGTGCTCTCTAACCCTGTGCACACTGCAAGCAGCCAGGGGTTAACACTGAGCCACTTGTGACCTGAACAATTCCTGCCCCAGCTCCTCGTGTGGAGTGTGTCGTTTTGCTCACACACCATTTGTAGTTTGCAATTAATCTCATCTGTACAGCCCACTCGACAGAAAGCTTTGTCAATAACCCAGTCCACCCCTCCATTGCTCTCTGCCTCGTGCCTATTGATCGGCACTGTCACTCACGCCCCCTTGTTAACACTGAAAGGATAATGGCCTCCTGGATGTGAAGTGTGTCTGTCACTGCGGTAATCATCCTGTGCTCAGGGTGCAGAACTGGTGAGGCTCATTGCCCCCTTTCCACTGCCCCCTTTCCACTGCCCCCTCCCCCACTGCCCCCTCCCCCACTGCCCCCACCCCCACTGTCCCCTTTCCACTGCCCCCTCCCCCACTGCCCCCCTCCCCATTGCCCCCTCCCCCACTGCCCCCTTTCCACTGCCCCCTCCCCCACTGCCCCCTCCCCACTGCCCCCTCCCCACTGCCCCCTCCCCCACTGCCCCCTCCCCACTGCCCCCTCCCCCACTGCCCCCTCCCCCACTGCCCCCTCCCCACTGCCCCTCCCCCACTGCCCCTCCCCCACTGCCCCCCTCCCCCACTGCCCCCTCCCCCACTGCCCCACTGCCCCTCCCCACTGCCCCCCTTCCCCACTGCCCCCTCCCCACTGCCCCCCTTCCCCACTGCCCCCCTTCCCCACTGCCCCCCTTCCCCACTGCCCCATCCCCCCCTGCCCCCTCCCCCACTGTCCCCTCCCCCACTGCCCCCTCCCCCACTGCCCCCTCCCCCTCCCCCACTGCCCCCTCCCCCACTGCCCCCTCCCCCTCCCCACTGCCCCCTCCCCCACTGCCCACTGCCCCCCTCCCCCTCCCCCACTGCCCCCTCCCCCACTGACCCTCCCCCACTGTCCCCTCCCCCACTGTCCCCTCCCCCACTGCCCCCTCCCCACTGCCCCCTCCCCCACTGCCCCCCTCCCCCACTGCCCCCCTTCCCCACTGCCCCCACCCCACTGCCCCCTCCCCCACTGCCCCCTCCCCCACTGCCCCCTCCCCCACTGCCCACTGCCCCCTCCCCCACTGCCTCCTCCCCCCACTGCCCCCTCCCCCACTGCCCCCTCCCCCACTGCCTCCCCCTCCCCCACTGCCCCTCCCCCACTGCCCCCTCCCCCACTGCCCCCTCCCCCACTGCCCCCCTCCCCACTGCCCCTCCCCACTGCCCCTCCCCCACTGCCCCCTCCCCCACTGCCCCCTCCCCCACTGCCCCCTCCCCCTGCCCCCTCCCCCACTGCCCCCTCCCCACTGCCCCTCCCACTGCCCCCTCCCCCACTGCCCCCTGCCCACTGCCCCCTCCCCACTGCCCCCTCCCCACTGCCCCTGCCCACTGCCCCTTCCCACTGCCCCCCCCCCACTGCCCCCTCCCCCACTGCCCCCTCCCCACTGCCCTTCCCACTGCCCCCTCCCCCACTGCCCCCTCCCCCACTGCCCTTCCCCACTGCCCCCTCCCCCCACTGCCCCCTCCCCCCCCTCCCCCCCTGCCCCCTCGCCCACTGCCCCCTCCCCCCCTGCCCCCTCCCCCCTGCCCCCCTCCCCCACTGCCCTTCCCCACTGCCCCCTCCCCCACTGCCCCCTCCCCCCCTCCCCCACTGCCCCCTCCCCCACTGGCCCTCCCCCACTGTCCCCTCCCCCACTGTCCCCCTCCCCCACTGCCCCTCCCACTGCCCCCCTCCCCCACTGCCCCCTCCCCCACTGCCCCTCTCCCCCCCACTGCCGGTGGCCCCTCCCCACTGCCCCTCCCCCACTGCCCCCTCCCCCACTGCCCCCTCCCCCACTGCTCCCTCCCCACTGCCCCCTCCCCCACTGCCCCCTCCCCCACTGCCCCCCTCCCCCACTGCCCCCTCCCCACTGCCCCCTCCCCACTGCCCCCTCCCCCACTGCCCCCTCCCCACTGCCCCTTCCCACTGCCCCCTCCCCACTGCCCCCTCCCCCACTGCCCCCTCCCCACTGCCCCTTCCCACTGCCCCCTCCCCCACTGCCCCCTCCCCCACTGCCCTTCCCCACTGCCCCCCTCCCCCACTGCCCCCTCCCCCCTTCCCCACTGCCCCCTCCCCACTGCCCCCCTCCCCCACTGCCCCCTCCCCACTGCCCCCCTTCCCCACTGCCCCCCTTCCCCACTGCCCCCCTTCCCCACTGCCCCCCTGCCCCACTGCCCCCTGCCCACACCCCCCCCTGTGGCTGGTCACAGGGAGTGGACATTGAGAACTGTATTCCGGGTCTCGGTAGCTGCTGACTGTTGTGGATGGGTTGAGGTCAGCCAGCACCCGGCCTTGCCCTGTTCCATTAACCCTGTTCAGCAATGCCTGAGATACAGAGGCAGCTCCCACCCGTCAGCGCTGTGGCAGCTCGAGACACACTCCGGAAGCTTCCAGCCGTTAACAAAAGGATTTATTGATGAAGGAGAAAGGCAGTTCAGTAAGTGACACAGAGCCATGTTCACATCGCCTTAACCCAAACTGGGCAGTTGGAGAACTCGTCGGCTCCCATTGTCCGTCCCGTTGACCCTCCAGAAGCTCAGCTGGTCAATGGAATGCTCAGCGTGAGTGAGACGGCCAATCCAAGCACAGAGAGGAACCCACCGCCGTGCTCCCTGCTGATCTCAGCCAGGGCGACAGAATCGGCCGTTGCTGAAGAATCCGTTGCCGCCTCCTGTCCTTCAGAGCTGTGCAGTGATTGGTGCTGCAGAACGTTGACTAGATCGGATTCCGATGTGATGCACTTGGTGGTGGAATAGCGATCCCGTTGCTGGGCTTTGCGTCAACAAGTAGCTGGACGCTGTCAGAGCGGCCTCCTAGCAACAGTCCCATCTTCAGTTACTGTGCAACGGGAATGTTAGAGAAAAGGATTGAGAGTTTGTGAAGCGGTGGCAACTTTCCCCGGGGGTGTGAAACCTGGGCCAGGATTCTCCGTTTGGGAGACTCCCGATCGAGCTGAATCGCACCTGATTTGCTGTCACGCTGGGAACACAAATCAGGAAGCGATTCCCAATCCTAAACCGTGCAGGATTACGAGGGAATGAAGCGAGTGGGCCTCCCGATAGTGAGGTCCCACTAGTGCCCCACCCTCTCTCCCTGCTGCCACCTTCAGTGATTTATGCCCACATACACCCAGGTCCCTCTGCTCCTTTGAACTTTGACCCCTATGTTTTATACTGGGATGGATTCTCTGGTCCCGAGCGCATGTTTCTCGCCTTTTGCTGGCTATGGGACTCTATCTTCTCGTTGCTTGTACAATGGGATTTCCCATTGACGCCAGCCCACACCACCGGGAAACCTGTGGGCAGGGAGTGCGCCCCTGCATGAACAGAGAATCCCGAGGAGCAGAGAATTCCGGCCATTGTCTCTCCATGTTCTTCCTTCCAAAAATAATCAGTTTTCCCATTTCTCTACATTAAACTTCATCTGCCACCTGTCTGCCCATTCCCCTGTCTGCCCATTGCCCTGTCTGCCCATTGCCCTGTCTGCCCATTGCCCTGTCTGCCCATTCCCCTGTCTGCCCATTCCCCTGTCTGCCCATTGCCCTGTCTGCCTATTGCCCTGTCTGCCCATTGCCCTGTCTGCCCATTCCCCTGTCTGCCCATTGCCCTGTCTGCCCATTGCCCTGTCTGCCCATTGCCCTGTCTGCCCATTCCCCTGTCTGCCCATTCCCCTGTCTGCCCATTGCCCTGTCTGCCTATTGCCCTGTCTGCCCATTGCCCTGTCTGCCCATTCCCCTGTCTGCCCATTGCCCTGTCTGCCCATTGCCCTGTCTGCCCATTCCCCTGTCTGCCCATTGCCCTGTCTGCCCATTGCCCCGTCCCCCCATTGCCCCGTCTGCTCATTCCCCTGTCTGCCCATTCCCCTGTCTGCCCATTGCCCTGTCTGCCCATTCCCCTGTCTGCCCATTGCCCTGTCTGCCCATTGTCCTGTCTGCCCATTCCCCTGTCTGCCCATTCCCCTGTCTGCCCATTGCCCTGTCTGCCCATTCCCCTGTCTGCCCATTCCCCTGTCTGCCCATTCCCCTGTCTGCCCATTGCCCTGTCTGCCCATTCCCCTGTCTGCCCATTGCCCTGTGTTCCTTTGACCTTCTGCACTGTGTTCCTCACACTTCACAATGCTTCCACTATCATCTGCAAATTTTCAAATTGTTTCCTGTCCACCAAGGTCCAGGTCATTAACAGGTTCGATTCCCGGCTTGGGTCAGTGTCTGTGCGGAGTCTGCACGTTCTCCCCGTGTCTGCGTGGGTTTCCTCCGGGTGCTCCGGTTTCCTCCCACAAGCCCCGAAAGACGTGCTTGTTAGGTGAATTGGACATTCTGAATTCTCCCTCTGTGTACCCAAACAGGCGCCAGTGTGGCAACTAGGGGCTTTTCACAGTAACTTCATTGCAGTGTTAATGTTAATGTAAGCCTGCTTGTGACACTAATAAAGGCTATTATTATTATTATTGATGGACAATTGGTGATGGGGGCGGAGCTGTGAACCTGGGAGTCCTGAGTCAAGAATCTGGACAGAGATGAAGGTGATTGGACACCGGTGTTGGGACAGAGATGCTGCTGGGCAGCAGTATCTGTGACAGAGCTGTCTGTTTCACGGTAACCCCTGGTCAGCCTAAATAGCATTGAATCTGAATCATAGAGTCATAGAATCCCTCCGTGCAGAAAGAGGCCATTTGGCCCATTGAGTCTGCACTGACCCTTCGAAAGACGCCCATCCTATCTCGGCCCAATCCCCACCCTATTCCTACAACCCTGCCCGAAGGGGCAATTCATCATGGCCAATGCACCTAACCGGCGCATCTTTGGACTGTGGGAGGAAACCGGAGCACCCGGAGGAAACCCACGCAGACCCGGGGAGGATGTGCAGACTCCACACAGACAGTCACCCGAGGTCGGAATCGAACCCGGGTCCCTTGCGCTGTGAGGCAGCAGTGCTAACCAGTGTGTCACTGTGCTTTGATGGCCAGCGCCATAGGAGGAGATATTAGATAGTCCGCCTGTATTTAAAGTTGCTGAAACACCAGGACTGGATGAAATACAGCCAAGGACACTGAAGGAAGTGAAAGTGGACATTGCGAGGCACTGGCCATAATTTTCCAGTCAGAATCTGGGGTGGCGCCAATGGACTGGAGAACCCTCTCTGTAAAGATAAGTCCAGAAACTGCAGATCAGTCAACGTAATTCTGGTGGTGGGGAAACTTGTAGAAATAGTAATTTGTGACAAATTTAATTGATACTTGGGATAATGTAGGTTAATTAATGAGGACCAAATATGGATTGCTTAAGGGAAAATCATGTTTATTTAACTTGCTGGAGTTTTTCAAAGGTAACAGAGAGGGTGGATGAGGGTAATGTTGTTGATGTGGTGTACATGGGCTTACAAAAGGCATTTAATACAGAACCGCACAACACACTTATGAGCAAAGTTACAGTTTATGGAATAAAATGGACAGTAGGAACATGGATTTGAAATTTGCCCAGTGACAGGAAACAACGAGCTGTAGTTAATGGATGTTTCTCGGACTGGAGAAGAGTTTGAGTGGAGTTCCCCGGGGATTAGTCGCGACCCCTGCTTTTCCTGATACATACACATACAACTTACAGTGCAGAAGGAAGCCATTTGGCCCATTGAGTTTGCACCGACCTTTGGAAAGAGCACCCACAGAAGCCCACACCTCCACCCTATCCCCATAACCCGTAACCCCACCTAATCTTTCTGGACACTGAGGGCAATTTAGCATGGCCAATCCACGGGCGCAATTCTCCGCACTCACGACGGTGCGGAGAATAGCGGGGTTTGTAAAATTTTACGGCCACGCTAGTCTGACACCCTCCCGCTATTCTCCCCCCCCCCCCCCACGCCCGACTCCCGATACGAATCGCTGCCACCGTTTTTTTACGGCCAGCAGCGATTCTCAGCTGTCCGATAGGCCGAGTTCCAAGCCCTTTACGGCTGTTTTTATGAACGGCAAACACACCTGGTCTGGCCGTTCGGAAAAACGGCCGTAAAGTGCCGATTTTTAAAACCATGGCACCGATTGGCACGGCAGTACCACGGCCGTGCCAAGGGTGCCATGGGCCCGCGATCGGTGGGCACCGATCACGGGCAGCGGGTCCGATACCCGCGCACTCTTTGCCCTTCCGCCGCCCCGCTGTATCACTTCGCGGGGCGGCTGAGGGGCATCCCGGCCCGCGCATGCGCGGGTTTCGCGCAAATGCGCGATGACATCATCCGCGCATGTGCGGGTTGGAGTCTTCCAATCCGCGCATGCGCGGCTGACGTCATGTGACGCGTCAGCCGGCGCAAACTCTGGCAAGCGGGCTTAACGAAATTCGTTAAGCCCGCGATGCCGGAGTTTATGGCGTCGGGATGCTAGCCCCGACCGGGGACCAGAATCGGTTCCCGGTCGGGAAGGGGGAGGCTGGCGTCATACCCGCCCGGATTTGACGCCAGCCTTACGATTTCTCCCTCTCTGGGAGAATCGCGCCCCCTATCTTTGGACTGTGGGAGGAAACCGGAGCACCCGGAGGAAACCCACGCAGACACGGGGAGAACCGCACAGACAGTGGCCCAGCGGGGAATTGAACCCGCGTCCCTGGAGCTGTGAAGCAACAGTGCTAACCATCATGTTACCGTGCCGTCCTATCACCACAAGAGCTGGCAAATGGACCCTGGTGGAATTCTGTAGGTGACTTTGTTCAATGTGCAAACTCGGGGCACTGTCATTGTCCACACGATCTGTCGGTCAGATTTCAGTGAAACGTGATCATCGGGACCACCTTGGCAGGGGAGCCTTCGTTGAGGGTGGGGGAAATGGAGAGTCTGGGTGGTGAAGAAGGTACGGGGCCAGAATCTCAGCTCAGGGTCGAAAAGGATTGTGACGTTAAGAAGGGTGATTTCGCCGGGGGCGGGGGGTGGAGTTGGAAACAGCCCAGTCATTGTGGACGCAAGAAGCAATCGATCAAGTGAAATGCAACAGGCATGTTGCCTAATTGAATAGATTTCTCATTATCTGTTGGGATTGATAATTATGATCAAAATAGGCACTTATTAAATAAGCAGCATCATTTGTTAATCAGATAAAAAGTTCAGGACACGAGGTATGTGCTGAATTTGGTTGACTATAAACGGCCCCAATGATGACACTGAAGATGTGAATGGCCGAGTGAAGAGTGGACACATTAACGAAATGTTGAGCGATGCCGATGTGAGTCCAGCTCCGAACATTGAGGTGTTAACAGAGAACAGTACAGCACAGAACAGGCCCTTCGGCCCTCGATGTTGTGCCGAGCATTGTCTGAAACCAAGATCAAGCTATCCCACTCCCTATCATTCTGGTGTGCTCCATGTGCCTATCCAATAACCTCTTGAAAGTTCCTAAAGTGTCCGACTCCACTATCACAGCAGGCAGTCCATTCCACACCCTAACCACTCTCTGAGTAACGAACCTACCTCGGACATCCCTCCTATATCTCCCACCCTGAACCTTAGTTATGCCCCCTTGTAACAGCTACATCCACCCGAGGAAATAGTCTCTGAACGTCCACTCTATCTATCCCCCTCATCATCTTATAAACCTCTATTAAGTAGCCTCTCATCCTCCTCCGCTCCAAAGAGAAAAGCCCTAGCTCCCTCAACCTTTCCTCATTGACTAGGGGCTTTTCACAGTAACTTATTTGAAGCCTATTTGTGACAATAAGCGATTTTCATTCATTCATTCATTCCTGCAAACCAGGCAGCATCCTAGTAAATCTCCTTTGCACCCTTTCCAATGCATCCACATCCTTCCTATAGTGAGGTGACCAGAACTGCACACAATACTCCAAATGTGGTCTCACCAGGGTCATGTATAGTTGCAGCATAACCCCACGGCTCTTAAACTCAAGCCCCCTGTTAATAAACACTAACACACTATAGGCCTTCTTCACGGCTCTATCCACTTGAGTGGCAACCTTCAGAGATCTGTGGACATGAACCCCAAGATCTCTCTGTTCCTCCACATTCCTCAGATCCCTGCCATTGACCCTGTAATCCGCATTCAAATTTTTCCTACCAAAATGAATCACCTCGCATTTATCAGGGTTAAACTCCATCTGCCATTTTCCGGCCCAGCTCTGCATCCTGTCAATGTCGCTTTGTAGCCGACAACAGCCCTCCACCTCATCCACTACTCCACCAATCTTGGTGTCATCAGCATATTTACTGACCCACCCTTCACCCTCCAAGTCATTGATAAAAATCACAAACAGCAGAGGACGCAGCACTGATCCCTGTGGTACACCGTTGGTAACTGGTCTCCAGTCTGAAAATTTTCCATCCACCACCACCCTCTGTCTTCCATGTGATAGCCAGTTACTTATCCAATTGGCCAAATTTCCCTCTATCACACACCTCCTTACTTTCTTCATGAGCCGACCATGGGGAACCTTATCGAACGCCGTACTAAAATCCATGTATACGACATCAACTGCTCTACCTTCATCTACACACTTAGTTACCTCCTCAAAGAATTCAATCAAATTTGTGAGGCAAGATTTACCCTTCACAAATCCGTGTTGACTATCCCGGATTAAGCTGCATCTTTCCAACTTTACCAACGATTTGTTAACTTTGTAAATTAGAATGAAACTGTGCCCCAGAATGTGGGGGGTTGGGAGTGAGGGGTCGGGGTTGAGGGGTTATAGATTGCGGGTGAAACATTGGGGGAGACAGGTTGGGGGTGACTTCTTGGGGGTGACATATTGGGGGGGTGACACATGGAGTAGTGACAAATTGGGGGAGACAGGTTGGGAGGTGACAGAATAGGCATGACAGGGTGGGGCTGGTGGGGGGGGGTTGCAGGTGGGGCTCACCTTTTCGGGGTGGCAAATTGGGCAGTGACAGATTGGGGGAGACGGAATGTGGATGGTGGGATGGGGGTGATGGGGTGGGGTGATTGGTTAGGAGTGACAGTTTGAGGGTCACACACTGACCCACTCACTACTGAGGGAATGCCGCACTGTCAGAGGGTCAGTACTGAGGGAGTGCCGCACTGTCAGAGGGTCAGTACTGAGGGAGTGCCGCACTGTCAGAGGGTCAGTACTGAGGGAGTGCCGCACTGTCAGTGGGTCAGTACTGAGGGAGTGCCGCACTGTCAGAGGGTCAGTACTGAGGGAGTGCCACACTGTCAGAGGGTCAGTACTGAGGGAGTGCTACACTGTCAGAGGGTCAGTACTGAGGGAGTGCCGCACTGTCAGAGGGTCAGTACTGAGGGAGCTCCGCACTGTGAGAGGGTCAGTACTGAGGGAGTGCTGCACTGTCAGTGGGTCAGTACTGAGGGAGTGCTACACTGTCAGATGGTCAGTACTGAGGGAGTGCCGCACTGTCAGAGGGTCAGTACTGAGGGAGCTCCGCACTGTGAGAGGGTCAGTACTGAGGGAGTGCTGCACTGTCAGTGGGTCAGTACTGAGGGAGTGCTGCACTGTCAGAGGGTCAGTACTGAGGGAGTGCGGCACTGTCAGAGGGTCAGTACTGAGGGAGTGCTGCACTGTCAGAGGGTCAGTACTGAGGGAGTGCCGCACTGTCAGAGGGTCAGTACTGAGGGAGTGCTGCACTGTCAGAGGGTCAGTACTGAGGGAGTGCTGCACTGTCAGAGGGTCAGTACTGAGGGAGTGCCGCACTGTCAGAGGGTCAGTTCTGAGGGAGTGCTGCACTGTCAGAGGGTCAGTACTGAGGGAGTGCCGCACTTTCAGAGGGTCAGTACTGAGGGAGTGCCGCACTGTCAGAGGGTCAGTACTGAGGGAGCTCCGCACTGTGAGAGGGTCAGTACTGAGGGAGTGCTGCACTGTCAGTGGGTCAGTACTGAGGGAGTGCTACACTGTCAGATGGTCAGTACTGAGGGAGTGCCGCACTGTCAGAGGGTCAGTACTGAGGGAGCTCCGCACTGTGAGAGGGTCAGTACTGAGGGAGTGCTGCACTGTCAGTGGGTCAGTACTGAGGGAGTGCTGCACTGTCAGAGGGTCAGTACTGAGGGAGTGCGGCACTGTCAGAGGGTCAGTACTGAGGGAGTGCTGCACTGTCAGAGGGTCAGTACTGAGGGAGTGCCGCACTGTCAGAGGGTCAGTACTGAGGGAGTGCTGCACTGTCAGAGGGTCAGTACTGAGGGAGTGCTGCACTGTCAGAGGGTCAGTACTGAGGGAGTGCCGCACTGTCAGAGGGTCAGTTCTGAGGGAGTGCTGCACTGTCAGAGGGTCAGTACTGAGGGAGTGCCGCACTTTCAGAGGGTCAGTACTGAGGGAGTGCCGCACTGTCAGAGGGTCAGTACTGAGGGAGTGCTGCACTGTCAGTGGGTCAGTAGTGAGGGAGTGCTGCACTGTCAGAGGGTCAGTACTGAGGGAGTGCCGCACTGTCAGAGGGTCAGTCCTGAGGGAGTGCCGCACTGTCAGAGGGTCAGTACTGAGGGAGTGCCGCACTATCAGAGGGTCAGTACTGAGGGAGTACCGCACCGTCAGAGGGTCAGTACTGAGGGAGTCCCGCACTGTCAGAGTGTCAGTACTGAGGGAGTGCTGCACCGTCAGAGGGTCAGTACTGAGGGAGTGCCGCACTGTCAGATGGTCAGTACTGAGTCCATGTCTGTTTTCCTCCTCGCTGGATTCATGCTGCCATTTATGTGTCTCTGATCAGGAACAGCTTTATTCTGTCAGCTCTGTACAGTCCTTCGAAGCAGAGCCCACGGGGATGCGATGATCTGTCCTTTGATGCAAATATTTACAGATTACAAATTCTGCGAAGAATAAATTTGCTTTCTTCACCGTTTGTTATGAGTAGAGGTTCTGTAAATGTAAAATGTGACAGGACTGTACAGCTGATTATAGCGATACCTGCTGGCAAGTCAGACCGTGACGTACAACAATTATCAAAGGTTCTGATGTCTGTAACTTCCAGGTCAGCGCGGAAAGGTTGCTGGCAGAAGAGGACGGAACTATTTGGAAAGGAGGAGAGAAGTAAACTGTGCGATAAAGGAGGAAGAGAGATGAATGAAGAAAGAAAGTGATAGTGGGAGAAGGAGCAAAGGTAGGAGCAAAGGTAGAAGGAGCAAAGGTAGAAGGAGCAAAGGTAGAAGGAGCAAAGGTAGAAGGAGCAAAGGTAGAAGGAGCAAAGGTAGAAGGAGCAAAGGTAGAAGGAGCAAAGGTAGAAGGAGCAAAGGTAGAAGGAGGAAAGGAAAATGTGGAAGGAGATATGAAAAGTGAAATATGGGCAGGTTTTAGTAGTCGGGGGTCATGTCCCTACCTCTCAGCCAGAAGCTCCGGGTAAGAGTCCCACCCAGGGCTTGATGGACGAGGAAAGTGCGGTCATTACGCTGCCAAACAGTCTGAGTGTGTCAACCCACAAATCCTGTCAAACACTCCAGTGGCTGGGGGTAGAAGCGAGAGAGACTCCTGGTCAGCCCTGATTGATGTGGAGTGGGGCCCTCAAGCTGAAATCCCCAGGTGATGGACTAGTGACCTGTTCCGGGGATTATTCACTGTGGGGACAGACGAGGGCCTGTCTTAGTGCCTCACCCGGTACAGGAGGAGAACTGGAATTGGAATAGGCGAGTGTTAGAGTGGAACGAGAAGAAAGGTGGAAAATGGGGGCAGAGAAGGCGAGGGTGGAGATGGCAGGAAGGGTGGGGAAAGCATTAGAGAGAAGGAAAAGACGCCAAGGTCCCAGGTTCGATCCCGGCTCTGGGTCACTGTCCGTGTGGAGTTTGCACATTCTCCCTGTGTCTGTGTGGGTCTCACCCCCACAACCCAAAAATGTGCAGGGTAGGTGGATTGGCCACGCTAAATTGCTCCTTTATTGGAAAAAGAGGAATTGGGTGCTGTAAATTTATTAACGAATGGGAAAGGGCAGAATGGGGGAGAGAGAATAAGGAGAAATACAGCTGGTAGCACTACCCCTAACATTGCAGTCATTAAACATGGATCACGCAATGTCAGAAGTGATTCCGTGTTGAATGTTTCCTCGTCAAGTTGTACCATCTGCTTAATGCACCTTTGAAACTTCAGTGACAGGGTGTCACTCACTAGCCAAGTATTTGTTGTCCATCCCTAAATGCCCTGGAGTGGGTGATGGGTGCTCCTGGGCTGCCACTGATCAGGAGGTTGGATCATCGTTTCCATCTCCAAGACAGAGAGCAATGGTTGGGAGAGCCAGCAGCATGTGGCAAAGGAATATTAAAAAAATCGAGTAGTTCAAACGCCCTTTGAATAAATCGGAGACAGACCGCTAACACACCCAAACCGTGAGATGTGATTGTATTCTGCAGCAGGTAGAATCTGATGTACAATCAGTGGCTGTTCACTGCACTGTGAAATGGCACCATACCTGCTCCTGGTTATATGTCCATAAAGGCATTTACTGCGCGCAATTTGGATAATTTATTCAAGTACAGGGACCAGCCCTACTTTCGGTATTCTTTCATCACCAAACCCCAGCCTTCTAAATATAGTATCCGTCTCCAAAGTGACATCAATCTGCTCCATATTCCTACCTCCCTGTCTCACCTGTCGCTATCCTAAGATGATCTTTGACGCACATAACACATCACGCAATTCCCCAACTCCCTCTGCGTCACCTTTCCCCGTGTCGACTTTGGAGAAGGTGTGACTCACGACTGCTCGGTCGGCCGATAGGAAGGGAGTGGGTCACGCGGGATCACTCAAAGTTGGGCAAACTCTTCAAAGTTGGACCTCAGCCTGTCAGTCCTGAGTGAAATTCAGGGGCAGTTTCCCACCAGGCACTTGTGGGAAATGTGGGACTCTCTCCCAAACAAAAGGTGTGATGCTGAACGGACCAGTTGGAGATTCCGTGAGCAAGATTGGTATTTTTTGGTGCGTTAAGAGGATAAAGAGATAGGGAGCTGTGACAGGTGAATGGAGTTAAGTCACAGATCAGCAACGATTTCACTGACTGGCAGACCAGACTCGAGGCTTCGGAAAGGCCTCATCCCGTTCCTGTATTTTTAAAATTTTGCCTATTTCGGATGAGTTCAGCACAGAGGGAATTTTAAATGTGAACATTAAGGACAAGAACAGGCACAGATTGTCACATTGGAGATAAGATCTAGGAGAGATAGCAGGTCATTAGCCCCCCACCCCCACTCCCCCCACCCCGAGCCCTTTCTGTAATACAATAAGGTCATCACTGATCTTCAACTTGCATCACAGCCTGGGTCTGGCAACTGCTCAGCCCAACACCGTAAGAAATTCAGAGTCGTGAACACCGCCCAGTCCATCAGACAAACCCGCCTCCCATCTATTGACTCCATCTACACCTCCCACTGCCTGGGGAAAGCGCAGTAAGAAGTCTTACAACACCAGGTTAAAGTTCAACAGGTTTGTTTCAAACACGAGCTTTCGGAGCACTGCTCCTTCCTCAGGTGAATGACCAGTGCTCCGAAAGCTCGTGTTTGAAACAAACCTGTTGAACTTTAACCTGGTGTTGTAAGACTTCTTACTGTGCTCACCCCAGTCCAACGCCGGCATCTCCACATCATGGGGAAAGTGGTCAGCATAATCAAGGATCCCTCCCACCCGGCTTACTCACTCTTCCAACTTCTTCCATCGGGCAGGAGATACAGAAGCCTGCGAACACGCACAAACAGATTCAAAAACAGCTTCTTCCCCACTGTCACCAGACTCCTAAATGACCCTCTTGTGGACTGATCTGAGTAATACTTCACTCCTGTATGCTTCACCCAATGCCGGTGTCTGTGTATTTATCGAATAGCCGATGTTTTTTGTATGGAACGATCTGCCAGGACTGTAGGCAGAAAAACACTTTTCACTCTACCTCGGTACACCTGACAATAAATCCAATCTAAAACCTCAGCTCCATTTCCCTGTTCTATTTCCTTACCTCTAGTTGTCTTGGTGACCAAAACGCTCTCAAGCTCAGTCTTAAGTATATTCAACAATGAAACATCCACAGTCCTTGGGAGAGAAGTCTAAAGAGTCCCTCTGAATGAAGAAATTGGGCGTGATTCTCCGCAAATGCGGTGAGTCGTAAAGGCTTCTGTGAAACTGGCCGTGTTTCACGGCAGCCTCCGCGCCCCCTCCCGGGTCCCGATTCTCCCCCCGGGCGGGGCTAGCAGCGGGGCCCCGTGAAGCACGGCATCGCGGGCTTAGCGACCGTCGCTAAGCCCGCGCGCCAAGCGTCACGCCGGCTGACGCGCACAATGACGTCAGCCGCGCATGCGTGGGTTGGACGGCTCCAACCCGCGCATGCGCGGATGATGCCATCACGCAGATTCGTCAAACCCGCGCATGCGCGGGCCGTCATGCCTCTCAGCCGCCCCGCGGACTGATCCTGCGGGGCGGGGGAGGAACAAATAGTGCGCGGGTATCGGACCTGCTGCCCGCGATCGGTGCCCACAGATCGCAGGCCCATGCCAGCCTTGGCACGGCCGTGCCAATCGGTGCCATGGTTGTCCGGGACGGCACTTTGCGGCCGTTTTCACGAACGGTGAGAGCAGGTGTGATTGCGTTCGTGAAAACGGCCGTAAAGGCCTGGGAACTCGGCCCATCGGCCTGGGGAGAATCGCTGTTCGCCGTAAAAAACGGCGAGCAGCGATTCGTGTCGTGGGTCGGCCGTGAGGGGTGGAGAATAGCAGGAGGGCGGGAAAAATGTCGGGAAGACCCTCCCGCTATTCTCCGACCCGTCGTGGGCAGCGGAGAATCGCGCCCATTGTTCCTGATCCCAGCCTAACTCCTTATCCTGAGGTAGCAGCCCAGCTTCCCCCCTCAGGCAGGGAACACTCTTACCATGTACCCTATAACATTGTCAACCAGTGTAATGGAGGATTCATCCAGTTTGCAATTACCTACTCCAGTTCCTCTAAGGGTTAAGTCCGTGTGATGGCCATTTCATTTCTTCTGCATTAAATAATTGCACCTCTGTGTCACACTCCTATCTGCACTCGCACATCCCTTACACTTCAACACTCGAGGAACCTCCTTGTCCCTCCCTGTGGAGCAATACGTGCAGGATCTGTAACTGAGCCACGTTATTAATTAGGAACCGTGTGTACTCCAGGCTGTTAGTTCCAGAGTCCTGCGACTTAAATCCCACCGGTGGGAATTTCAAATTGGTCCAATTGCTTCACGTTAAGACAGAAAGCTCCTTGATCAGGTATTGATGAAAAAGAAACTCAAGTGAAGTTGCTGTTAACTTCATCAGCAAAGTGTTCCCATGTCAGTCTGGGGAGGAAACGCTCGGTGATGGACTTGGGCTCATTTCCATTCCATCTACCAGCCACCCCTGCTCCCTGCTCTAGCCACTTTGTGGACACTGTTAGCCGGCAGGGTGAATGGACACACAGGAGGACGTGGGCTGCAAACAGAATTCAGACACCGTTATAAAGAGACAGTGCGCTCGCCCAGTACATCACCGGGTGCTGCTCCCTCATCGCTCACCTTCATAGGGCCAGAAAAATGTATAGAATTGCAGAACCTGACACACACTAAGGGACGAAAGGGACGTTTCTCTGCTAGACCTGTGAAAGAACTATACAATTATCCCACCCCAATGTTCCTGGTTCCTTTCCCTCATGGCCTTGATACATTTTCCATTTTGTGGATTTAACCAATTTGCTTCTGGAAGTTCTGTTTGGATCTGTTTCCATCATCTGTTTGGACACTGTGTTCAGATCACAACATCCGGAAGATCACATACTGGTGCACGGATTTCCACAAATCAGCCCCTCCCACAATACATCTATCCAGGGCTGGAGGTCAGACCATCGTGCTGCCAATGCTAACTCAACCGTTGACCCCCTCCCCCCTTCCTTCTGGTTCCTGTGTACCTGAGTAAAGAAAGCAGAGGCTGGTGATGCCTCGTTCTGAGTTCTAAAACCTGGAGATTATTGGGGGTTGGGAACAAGCCGAGGTATCCAGGGAGGAGATAACTGACGGAGAAGACGAGGGGGCAATCTAATTATTGTCTCTCCATTTCTTTGCAGCTCTCTATGTGGAGTTATCCATCACCCTCGGCAACAAAGGCAATCTACCGGGACTGCGGATTCTGGCCAACATTCATTGCAGGCAAGTGAGGTGTCATTTTGGACTCTTGGTTGGGGTAATTCTTATTCTGAAGATCTACGTTTTTCCACGTTGGCCATTTCTCGGATATTTGAGGCGAATTCATCTCAAGGAGGATGAACCGAGTTCCTTCGCTTTTTTGAGAGAGAGAGAGAGCTTGTTGTTACCGTGCGGTGGAGCTAGGGTGTTGCCTGGGTTAACGTCTGAGAATGGGCTGATTGACATGTCATGTCATGTATTATTCTGCTGCTAAAGATGGGGCAGGGTGTGATACTGCAAGCAGGCTCATCCTGGGGTCAGGAGGTTGGACCTCAGGCTCATCCTGGGGTCAGGATGTTGGGCCTCAGGCTCATCCTGGGGTCAGGAGGTTGGACCTCAGGCTCATCCTGGGGTCAGGAGGTTGGGCCTCAGGCTCATCCTGGGGTCGGGAGGTTGGACCTTAGGCTCCTCCTGGGGTCAGGAGGTTGGGCCTCAGGGACATCCTGGGGTAGGAGGTTGGGCCTCAGGCTCATCCTGTGGTCAGGAGGTTGGACCTTAGGCACATCCTGGGGTCAGGCCGTTGGGCGCCAGGCACATCCTGGGGTCAGGAGGTTGGACCTCAGGCACATCCTGGGGTCAGGCGGTTGGACCTCAGGCTCATCCTGGGGTAGGAGGTTGGGCCTCAGGCACATCCTGCGGTAGGAGGTTGGGCCTCAGGCACATCCTGGGGTAGGAGTTTGGGCCTCAGGCACATCCTGCGGTAGGAGGTTGGGCCTAAGGTACATCCTGCGGTAGGAGGTTGGGCCTCAGGCACATCCTGGGGTCAGGAGGTTGGACCTTAGGCACATCCTGGGGTCAGGAGGTTGGACCTCAGGCACATCCTGGGGTCAGGAGGTTGGACCTTAGGCACATCCTGGGGTCAGGAGGTTGGACCTTAGGCTCATCCTGGGGTCAGGAGGTTGGGCCTCAGGCACATCCTGCGGTAGGAGGTTGGGCCTTAGGGACATCCTGCGGTAGGAGGTTGGGCCTCAGGACATCCTGCGGTAGGAGGTTGGGCCTCAGGACATCCTGCGGTAGGAGGTTGGGCCTCAGGCACATCCTGCGGTAGGAGGTTGTGCTGCTGGAATAGTTGCCGATGGAGCGGTTTGTACAGTGAGCCCAGTCCCCTCACATTGGACGAATTGACTTGGATCAATCAAACATCGGTTTGCCAGAGAGATTGATTTTGCTGCGTTTCATCAATGTTGTTCTTTACCTGAACACAGTGTTCCGGCAATGTACTCTCACACTAATCCAGGAAGGAGAGTAGAAATCAGGATCAGCAAAATTCATACGGACACTCCCCCTCCCGCCCAACCCCAGCAGTTGTGGTTAACCCAATTCCCCTGGGTTGTTCTGCTCGTTGATTGATGAACCCACAGGTTATTTACCAATAGTTTGACAGGAGCTCGCCACTGAGCTAACAGGGTTCCGAGGTAGACTATCCTGAACCCGGATTATCCTGAACCGGGATTATCCTGAACCCGGACTATCCTGAACCCGGACTATCCTGAACCCGGATTATCCTGAACCCGGACTATCCTGAACCCGGATTATCCTGAACCCGGACTATCCTGAATCCGGACTATCCTGAACCGGGACTATCCTGAACCGGGATTATCCTGAACCCGGATTATCCTGAACCCGGACTATCCTGAACCCGGATTATCCTGAACCGGGATTATCCTGAACCCGGACTATCCTGAACCCGGATTATCCTGAACCCGGACTATCCTGAACCCGGATTATCCTGAACCCGGACTATCCTGAACCGGGATTATCCTGAAACCGGACTATCCTGAACCGGGATTATCCTGAACCCGGACTATCCTGAACCGGGATTCTCATTCACCCTGGAGGCCTGTTTGGAAATTTCAGAAACGTGAATCATTGCCTTTCAGAAATAAAAATTCCGATTGTCTTCCGGTTTAATCGGTTGGAAGTCATTTGAACTAAGATTTAAAGCGTTAGCAGTAATGAGGTTTTCATTTTGTACACTGCAAATTTCATTGTACCATTGGGTCTGACAGCTGTGAGATCTCGGGCAGCAGAAACATTCCACTCACACTCACACTCATTCACACTCCACTCACACTCACACTCACACACACTCACACTCACACTCATTCACACTCCACTCACACTCACTCACACTCCACTCACACTCCACTCACACTCACACACACTCATTCACACTCCACTCACACTCACACTCATTCACACTCACACACTCTCACATTCCACTCACACTCACACTCACACTCATTCACACTCCACTCACACTCACTCACACTCCACTCACACTCCACTCACACTCACACTCCACTCACATTCACACTCCACTCACACTCACACTCATTCACACTCACACACTCTCACATTCCACTCACACTCACACTCACTCACACTCACTCACACTCACTCACACTCACTCACAGTCCACTCACACTCACACTCATTCACACTCCACTCACACTCACACTCACTCACACACATTCACACTCGCTCACATTCACTCACTCACACTCACTCACACTCACTCACACACCACTCACATGCCACTCACTCACACTCACTCACACTCCACTCACACTCACACTCATTCACACTCACACACACTCACATTCCACTCACACTCACTCACACACATTCACACTCACTCACATTCACTCACTCACACTCACTCACACTCACACTCACTCACACACCGCTCACACACCACTCACTCACACTCACTCACACTCACTCACACACCGCTCACACGCCACTCACTCACACTCACTCACACTCACTCACACTCACACACACTCACACTCTCACACACACTCCATCACACACACACTCACTCACACACATTCACACTCCACTCACATTCACTCACTCCCACGCACTCACACTCACACACACTCACACTCACACTCACTCCATCACACACACACACGTTGGGCCACCCGGAGGTTACAGAATCCTCCGCACGTCCGGGGTCTAGGCCGCCGCCGAAGGGCCGCCGCGAGATGGCGTATGCGCAGAACCGCCGGCGTGTTTCCTGCTGATTCGCAGGGGGTTTCTTCTCAGCACCGGCCATGGTGGAGCCTTACAGAGGCCGGTGCGGAGGGAAAGAGTGGCCCCACGGCACAGGCCCGCCTGCAGTTCGGTGGGCCCCAATCGCGGGCTAGGCCACCGTGGGGGCCCCCCCCAGGGGCCGGATCCCCCCACTCTCCCCCCCGGCTCCGCTAGCCGCCCTCAAAGCCAAGTCCCGCCGGGATGGACCTTGTCCATTTCACGCCGGTGGGACTGGCCAGAAACGCGCGGTCGATTGGCGCAATGGGGCCCGGAGAATTGCCGGGGGGGGGCGAGGGCTATTAGCAGACGCCCCCCCCCATCCCCGCCCAAAAACCGGCGCCAGAGAATTCGGCGGCCGGTGGCGGAGCAGCGGGGCGAGATTCATGCCGCCCACCGGCGATTCTCCGACCTGGTGGGGGGTCGGATAAGATTTTATAAACCGTGTCCCGATTTTCCCTTTGAGGAGTTTGCCGGAGGCCCCAGTATTTCGGAGAAGAGCAGGGGGGTTTTGTTAATAAGACAGCAGGAGACAATTGGGCAGTAATACAAACCGCTGATTCACAAGCGAGGCCAGCGTCGGAACACTTTAGCTGAATTGATTCACTCGAGCTCTGATTCCGTCAGAGTCTTAATCCCATCAGGAAATAAATCCCTCTGCGATTTTCCACCTTCATTCTTCCGACCGCAAATTAGCTCATTAAGCAAAAACACAAGAACGTAACGGATTTAAGAGTGTTCAACAATTATTCCTGAATGGATCTCTCTCTATCCCAACGCTCAGGAACAACTGGAAATTGTTTTTTCATTTACCAAGCAGCGAATTCTTGCTTCATTCTCAATCTCAGACACCTCACAGACCCGTCTTCCTGTCCCCAGGCTGCAGGATCTGCCGAGTGGGCGGAGGGAACCTTTCTGAGCGGGACTCAGAGCGCGGGGGGGGGCAGCGAAGTTGGGTTTCGGGATCGCGGTTGGAGTAAGGGAGGAATGTGGGAGCTGATCATGAATGAAATGAAATGAAAATCGCTTCTTGTCACGAGTAGGCCTCAATGAAGTTACTGTGAAAAGCCCCTAGTCGCCACATTCCGGCGCCTGTCCGGGGAGGCTGGTACGGGAATCGAACCGTGCTGCTGGCCTGCTTGGTCTGCTTTAAAAGCCAGCGATTTAGCCCAGTGAGCTAAACCAGCCCCTCATGCTCCTCAGGCAGCAATTCATTGCTGGCAACGCACTTGGAAGTGTTTTCGAGATATAAAAACCTCGATAAAATATTTTTCCCAAACAAATGGGAATATCTTCGAGAGACACACGACCCGATGCTGTAGCTTTGTCAGCTTTGATAAAGAGTCATTGGACTCGAAACATTTCTCTCCCTACAGATGCTGCCAGACCTGCTGAGATTTTCCAGCATTTTCTCTTTTGGTTTCAGATTGCAGCCTCCGCAGTAATTTGCTTTTATGCTGTGTAAATGTAGGCCATGGGAGCCAGCTCTCTAACCCTGTGTCCGCCCCCCCCCCCCCTGTGTCCGCCCCCCCCCCCCCCCCCCACACACACTCTCCCTTCACACTGCTCTATATTGCCTGTCTGTGCGACATTCAGTTCTCCCCCCATCTTATCCAGTTTGAGATCGTTCGATGCAATGCCCTCTGGTCACCTTATTTCTAATAGAAATTCAGTATGAGTCCTTCCTCGCGGATTGGACTTGTTTAGTTTCAGCACAATTTGAAGAAAGGGCTCAGCTCGTCTTAGCAAAGGAAGCAAATTAGCCCCGAGGTCAGGACGAGCAGGCGCCTCCGCATTTTCCTCATGGAGAAGCTTAATTCCAAACCGTTTGTGAGATTTCCTCTTTCTCCCAGCGGGATGACCCTGTGGCTGTCCTTCCCAGGCTATAGGAGGGTTGGTCAACACGGTAACCAGGCGCCATTAACCCATTGCATGCCACTGCGCCTTTAAATCCACCCTGCCTCATTCTGTAGGAGTCTGGGGCCAGCACGTCCATGGGATTGGCTACTAACCTGGGTTGTGTTAACCTGTTCAGTGACCTTACTCTCAGACGTCGCTCTGTTAGATTTCTCCCCTCTCTTAGTTCAGTCTCACGTTTCCAGATATCAACAGTTTGGGGTAACCGAGGCCCACTGTGGGGTAACCGAGGCCCAGTGCGGTGTAACCGAGGCCCAGTGTGGGGTAACCAGACCCCAGTGTGGGGTAACCGAGGCCCAGTGTGGGGTAACCAGACCCCAGTGTGGGGTAACCGAGGCCCAGTGTGGGGTAACCAGACCCCAGTGTGGGGTAACCGAGGCCCAGTGTGGGGTAACCAGACCCCAGTGTGGGGTAACCGAGGCCCAGTGTGGGGTAACCAGACCCCAGTGTGGGGTAACCGAGGCCCAGTGTGGGGTAACCAGACCCCAGTGTGGGGTAACCAGACCCCAGTGTGGGGTAACCGAGGCCCAGTGTGGGGTAACCGAGGCCCCAGTGTGGGGTAACCAGACCCCAGTGTGGGGTAACCAAGGCCCAGTGTGGGGTAACCGAGGCCCAGTGTGGGGTAACCGAGGCCCAGTGTGGGGTAACCAGACCCCAGTGTGGGGTAACCTGACCCCAGTGTGGGGTAACCGAGGCCCAGTGTGGGGTAACCGAGGCCCAGTGTGGGGTAACCAGACCCCAGTGTGGGGTAACCGAGGCCCAGTGTGGGGTAACCGAGGCCCAGTGTGGGGTAACCGAGGCCCAGTGTGGGGTAACCAAGCCCCAGTGTGGGGTAACCGAGGCCCAGTGTGGGGTAACCGAGGCCCAGTGTGCGGTAACCGAGGCCCAGTGTGGGGTAACCGAGGCCCAGTGTGGGGTAACCGAGGCCCCAGTGTGGGGTAACCGAGGCCCCAGTGTGGGGTAACCGAGGCCCCAGTGTGGGGTAACCGAGGCCCCAGTGTGGGGTAACCGAGGCCCCAGTGTGGGGTAACCAGACCCCAGTGTGTGGTAACCGAGGCCCAGTGTGGGGTAACCGAGGCCCAGTGTGGGGTAACCAGACCCCAGTGTGTGGTAACCGAGGCCCAGTGTGGGGTAACCGAGGCCCAGTGTGGGGTAACCGAGGCCCAGTGTGGGGTAACCGAGGCCCCAGTGTGGGGTAACCGAGGCCCAGTGTGGGGTAACCGAGGCCCAGTGTGGGGTAACCGAGGCCCAGTGTGGGGTAACCAGACCCCAGTGTGGGGTAACCGAGGCCCCAGTGTGGGGTAACCGAGGCCCAGTGTGGGGTAACCGAGGCCCAGTGTGGGGTAACCGAGGCCCAGTGTGGGGTAACCGAGGCCCCAGTGTGGGGTAACCGAGGCCCAGTGTGGGGTAACCGAGGCCCCAGTGTGGGGTAACCGAGGCCCCAGTGTGGGGTAACCGAGGCCCAGTGTGGGGTAACCGAGGCCCAGTGCGGTGTAACCGAGGCCCAGTGTGGGGTAACCGAGGCCCAGTGTGGGGTAACCGAGGCCCCAGTGTGGGGTAACCATACCCCAGTGCGGGGTAACCGAGGCCCAGTGTGGGGTAACCGAGGCCCAGTGTGGGGTAACCGAGGCCCAGTGTGGGGTAACCGAGGCCCAGTGTGGGGTAACCAAGGCCCAGTGTGGGGTAACTGAGGCCACAGTGTGGGGTAACCAGACCCCAGTGTGGGGTAACCGAGGCCCAGTGTGGGGTAACCAAGCCCCAGTGTGGGGTAACCGAGGCCCAGTGTGGGGTAACCGAGGCCCAGTGTGGGGTAACCGAGGCCCAGTGTGGGGTAACCAAGCCCCAGTGTGGGGTAACCGAGGCCCAGTGTGGGGTAACCGAGGCCCAGTGTGGGGTAACCGAGGCCCAGTGTGGGGTAACCAGACCCCAGTGTGGGGTAACCGAGGCCCAGTGCGGGGTAACCGAGGCCCAGTGTGGGGTAACCGAGGGCCAGTGTGGGGTAACCGAGGCCCAGTGTGGGATAACCGAGGCCCAGTGTGGGGTAACCGAGGCCCAGTGTGGGGTAACCTGACCCCAGTGTGGGGTAACCGAGGCCCAGTGTGGGGTAACCGAGGCCCAGTGCGTTGTAACCGAGGCCCAGTGTGGGGTAACCGAGGCCCAGTGTGGGGTAACTGAGGCCCAGTGTGGGGTAACCGAGGCCCCAGTGTGGGGTAACCGAGGCCCAGTGTGGGGTAACCGAGGCCCCAGTGTGGGGTAACCGAGGCCCAGTGTGGGGTAACCGAGCCCCAGTGTGGGGTAACCGAGGCCCAGTGTGGGGTAACCGAGGCCCAGTGTGGGGTAACCGAGGCCCAGTGTGGGGTAACCGAGGCCCAGTGTGGGGTAACCAGACCCCAGTGTGGGGTAACCGAGGCCCCAGTGTGGGGTAACCGAGGCCCAGTGTGGGGTAACCGAGGCCCAGTGTGGGGTAACCGAGGCCCAGTGTGGGGTAACCGAGGCCCAGTGTGGGGTAACCGAGGCCCAGTGTGGGGTAACCAGACCCCAGTGTGGGGTAACCGAGGCCCAGTGTGGGGTAACTAAGGGCCCAGTGTGGGGTAACCAGACCCCAGTGTGGGGTAACCGAGGCCCAGTGTGGGGTAACCAGACCCCAGTGTGGGGTAACCGAGGCCCAGTGTGGGGTAACCAGACCCCAGTGTGGGGTAACCAGACCCCAGTGTGGGGTAACCGAGGCCCAGTGTGGGGTAACCGAGGCCCCAGTGTGGGGTAACCAGACCCCAGTGTGGGGTAACCAAGGCCCAGTGTGGGGTAACCGAGGCCCAGTGTGGGGTAACCGAGGCCCAGTGTGGGGTAACCAGACCCCAGTGTGGGGTAACCTGACCCCAGTGTGGGGTAACCGAGGCCCAGTGTGGGGTAACCGAGGCCCAGTGTGGGGTAACCAGACCCCAGTGTGGGGTAACCGAGGCCCAGTGTGGGGTAACCGAGGCCCAGTGTGGGGTAACCGAGGCCCAGTGTGGGGTAACCGAGGCCCCAGTGTGGGGTAACCGAGGCCCAGTGTGGGGTAACCGAGGCCCAGTGTGGGGTAACCGAGGCCCAGTGTGGGGTAACCGAGGCCCAGTGTGGGGTAACCGAGGCCCCAGTGTGGGGTAACCGAGGCCCCAGTGTGGGGTAACCGAGGCCCCAGTGTGGGGTAACCGAGGGCCCCAGTGTGGGGTAACCGAGGCCCCAGTGTGGGGTAACCAGACCCCAGTGTGTGGTAACCGAGGCCCAGTGTGGGGTAACCGAGGCCCAGTGTGGGGTAACCAGACCCCAGTGTGTGGTAACCGAGGCCCAGTGTGGGGTAACCGAGGCCCAGTGTGGGGTAACCGAGGCCCAGTGTGGGGTAACCGAGGCCCCAGTGTGGGGTAACCGAGGCCCAGTGTGGGGTAACCGAGGCCCAGTGTGGGGTAACCGAGGCCCAGTGTGGGGTAACCAGACCCCAGTGTGGGGTAACCGAGGCCCCAGTGTGGGGTAACCGAGGCCCAGTGTGGGGTAACCGAGGCCCAGTGTGGGGTAACCGAGGCCCAGTGTGGGGTAACCGAGGCCCCAGTGTGGGGTAACCGAGGCCCAGTGTGGGGTAACCGAGGCCCCAGTGTGGGGTAACCGAGGCCCCAGTGTGGGGTAACCGAGGCCCAGTGTGGGGTAACCGAGGCCCAGTGCGGTGTAACCGAGGCCCAGTGTGGGGTAACCGAGGCCCAGTGTGGGGTAACCGAGGCCCCAGTGTGGGGTAACCATACCCCAGTGCGGGGTAACCGAGGCCCAGTGTGGGGTAACCGAGGCCCAGTGTGGGGTAACCGAGGCCCAGTGTGGGGTAACCGAGGCCCAGTGTGGGGTAACCAAGGCCCAGTGTGGGGTAACTGAGGCCACAGTGTGGGGTAACCAGACCCCAGTGTGGGGTAACCGAGGCCCAGTGTGGGGTAACCAAGCCCCAGTGTGGGGTAACCGAGGCCCAGTGTGGGGTAACCGAGGCCCAGTGTGGGGTAACCGAGGCCCAGTGTGGGGTAACCAAGCCCCAGTGTGGGGTAACCGAGGCCCAGTGTGGGGTAACCGAGGCCCAGTGTGGGGTAACCGAGGCCCAGTGTGGGGTAACCAGACCCCAGTGTGGGGTAACCGAGGCCCAGTGCGGGGTAACCGAGGCCCAGTGTGGGGTAACCGAGGGCCAGTGTGGGGTAACCGAGGCCCAGTGTGGGGTAACCGAGGCCCAGTGTGGGGTAACCGAGGCCCAGTGTGGGGTAACCTGACCCCAGTGTGGGGTAACCGAGGCCCAGTGTGGGGTAACCGAGGCCCAGTGCGTTGTAACCGAGGCCCAGTGTGGGGTAACCGAGGCCCCAGTGTGGGGTAACCGAGGCCCAGTGTGGGGTAACCGAGGCCCAGTGTGGGGTAACTGAGGCCCAGTGTGGGGTAACCGAGGCCCCAGTGTGGGGTAACCGAGGCCCAGTGTGGGGTAACCGAGGCCCCAGTGTGGGGTAACCGAGGCCCAGTGTGGGGTAACCGAGCCCCAGTGTGGGGTAACCGAGGCCCAGTGTGGGGTAACCGAGGCCCAGTGTGGGGTAACCGAGGCCCAGTGTGGGGTAACCGAGGCCCAGTGTGGGGTAACCAGACCCCAGTGTGGGGTAACCGAGGCCCCAGTGTGGGGTAACCGAGGCCCAGTGTGGGGTAACCGAGGCCCAGTGTGGGGTAACCGAGGCCCAGTGTGGGGTAACCGAGGCCCAGTGTGGGGTAACCGAGGCCCAGTGTGGGGTAACCAGACCCCAGTGTGGGGTAACCGAGGCCCAGTGTGGGGTAACTAAGGGCCCAGTGTGGGGTAACCAGACCCCAGTGTGGGGTAACCGAGGCCCAGTGTGGGGTAACTAAGGGCCCAGTGTGGTGTAACCGAGGCCCAGTGTGGAGTAACTAAGGGCCCAGATACCTCACAGCTCCAGGGTCCCGGGTTCAATTTCCTCCTCGGGTCACTGTCTGTATGGGGTCTGCACGTTCTCCCCGGGCTTCCTCCGGGTGCTCCGGCTTCCTCCCACTGTCCAAGGATGTGCAGGTTGTTAGGTTTCGGGGATGGGGCTGGGGAGGGGGCCTGGGTAAGGTGCTCTTTCAGAGGGTGGGTACAGATTGGATGGCCGAATGGCCTCCTTCTGCACTGTAGCGATTCTCTTAAAGCACCAGGAATCAGTGTTCTGCAGAAATAACATTAACTGAAAATAGGAGCAATAAATGGTTCAAAAAGCAGATAAGGAGCTTGCGGTTGCAATATAACATAGTGTAATATAATTAATATAATTCACAATTACATCAGATATAAAGTGCAGAAGCAAACAGGTTAGACCTGACCTGTACAAGTGATTGGTTAGACCACAATCAGTTCTGAGGGGTTTATGGAGGGGAGGATGGGCAGCACTGTGGGGCAGAGGCAGAGGGGATTCACTAAAGTGGTCCCAGAGATGAGAGACTGTCGCCACGATCAGGTACCTGGAAATACAGGGGGTTTTCATTCAAATAAGAGCAGGTAAAGAGGAGACCAGGTGGAGGCGTTTGAAGGTTCGATCAGGTGGATGGGAAAGGTTTACCTTGACTGCTCAGTGAGTCACCCAGGAGAGACTACACCACCAAAGCAAAGACTTTGCGGAACGTTGGGCACCCACAGGATCACTGGGACATGAAATAAGAATCATCAACGCACAAGAAAGGGCAGCGGGAAGAGAATCCGGAAGGATATTTGAATGGAAAGTGAAGGTTGAGGGAGGAACAGGCGAGTGGCAGGATGGATAAGGGGATTAACTGCTGGTTGCTCTCTCTGTGCTCAGACTGTGAGCCCTGAGCAAAGGTACGGTCACATCTGTCTGAATATCAAAGGGACAAAACAAGGCAAGAGTCAAAGGCCTGCATCTCAATGAGGGCAGTATCAGGATATTGGATAGCTTTCACCATTGATTGGGTTGCTGGCTACTTTTAAATATGAGTGGAATTTCCCGACGCTGATTATAATGTAGCTCGGAGATGTGGAAATATCGAATCTACGTGACACAGCTCAGTGAGCTCATACTCCTGTGGCGTGTGCAATGTTCTTGTGTCTGCTGTGAGTTACTAAAGGTAGAGTTGCTAATACAGTGACTCGTTAGGTGGGAATCAGCAGGGTCTCTGCAGGCATAGGCATCTCACTCTCCTTCTCTGGAGAAGAATGTAATGTAGTGCAGGAGAACGTGCTCTGCCGTGTGTGTACCTAATCAGGCAAGGAGCATTGATCGGCAACAGACTGGTAACTAAGCCAACACTTTGGATGACAGTTAAGGTCTATTGATCCCTCAGACCTGTCACTTTCCTCCTTTGGCATCCAGTCGGGGAAAATGGGCCAATCACCTGGATTGTGTTGGATAAGTAATCAAAGGTGTAATTGTTCATTCATTTTATTGATCTTCTTTTCTGCCTTTCTCATTGATGTTGATAACACTAATAATGACGCCATGATTAGTTCTGACTTTCAAGCTCTTATTCTACCAGAGTACGGTGTGCAGTCGAGTCAGAGACCGTCTCACATTCCTCTCACCGTCCTCTTCCGCACGTGTTTCTGGATTGAGCAGGTCAGCCTGCCGGCTCTGGCAACTCACAGAAGCTTCTGGAAAGCACTCAGTGGGTCAGGCAGCATCAATGGATGAGGAAAAAAACAAGAGTTCACGTGTTGGCTGAATGACCTTCCGTTAGGACGAGGAGTTCTGGTTGGTTGCTGTCAACTTCAGAATGTTGAGAATTGATAAAGAGCGCAGGGTTCAAATGTCCCCGCTGTGATTCTGGTTTGTGCTGATGATTGTTATCCAAAGGGTTAATGTTGATTATGCAATGTCTGGCCGTTTGGATTCCCTGTTACCCCGCCGGCAGCACTCCGCCGTCCCCAAGTTTCCCGGCGGTGCCGAGCGCGTTCAGTGGGAAATCTCATTGACGAGCAGCGGGAAGATAGAATCCCATCGCCAGTGAATGGCCTGCCGCCAGGGCACCGGAGAATCCCACCCATCGTCCACATCACCAGTGATGTGAGATCACTTGTCAACAGAGAATGAAACACAGAAAATAGAAGCAGGAGGAGACCATTCGGCCCTTCGAGCCTGCTCTATCATGATCATGGCTGGTCATCAAGTTCAATACTCTCTTCCCGCCTCCACCATATCCCTTGATCCCTATAAACCCAAGAGCTATATCTATTTCCTTCAAGAATGGAGAGAGATAGTTCTATGTAGAGCCTTGTGCTGCATGTGCATTGCACATAGCTAGTATTATGTTCACTAAAGGGTAGACTTTACCAACAGCCTGGTCTCCAGCAGTATCTGTAAGTGCAGACCATGAACAACCCCACTCAAGACCCTTAATGATGGTAATCAACGATGGGACTGGGAAACATAATGACAGAAGCAACCAGTGAAGAGCCCATAGACTGGGCGAAGCAACAAGAGAAACGACTGCAGGGTAAGGACAGTGCAGGAAAATAGTCAGAATCCAGATAAGGCTGCACTGAAGTAAATCCACGGAGAAAATCCTCCCTTTATCAAAGTGTTTCCACAATGTAGAAGGCCTGGATCAAGCTGGGAAGTGGAGGAACTGGTGTTGCAGGTTTACCTGCAATAGAACAGCTTCAGGACGAGCAGAGAAGAATGACAAGGAGCTGGTCAGTACGTCACTCTACACCATAGGCAGTAGTGCAGATGATGCAATGGTCAGATAGGAAATAAATGAAGACACAGCGACTTATGAAGGAGTTATCAAAGCCGTTGATACTTATTTTAGCCTTAGCAGAAACGCCATGATGGAGCGAGCAAAATTCAATCGGCAGTCCCAAAGTCCGGGAGCACTGATTCCTTCATTAAGGATTTCTATCGACTGGCTGAAAATTCCAAAAATGGACCCCTGAAAAACAATGGGTGGGATTCTCCGTCCCGTCGATCCCGTTTTCTGGAGCGCCATCCCTGGCAGCGGGATTCTCCGTCCCGGCAGGCGGCCAATGGGGTTTCCCATTGTGGGTACCCCCACACCGTCGGGAAATCCACGGGCGTGGGTCCGCTGCCGGTGATGCGGAGGATCCCGCGTAACGGCGTCCGGATCGCATCGTTGTCGGAGTAGGTTTTATCCAATTGTCAGGAGGCAAGGAAGATGTAACCCTGACAAACGCTGAGAAGATAATAAGGCAGACACAAGTCAGAAAACATAGAACATAGAACAGTACAGCACAGAACAGGCCCTTCGGCCCTCGATGTTGTGCCGAGCCATGATCACCCTACTCAAACCCACGTATCCACCCTATACCCGTAACCCAACAACCCCCCCCCTTAACCTTACTTTTATTAGGACACTAAGGGCAATTTAGCATGGCCAATCCACCTAACCCGCACATCTTTGGACTGTGGGAGGAAACCGGAGCACCCGGAGGAAACCCACGCACACACGGGGAGGACGTGCAGACTCCACACAGACAGTGACCCAGCCGGGAATCGAACCTGGGACCCTGGAGCTGTGAAGCAATTGTGCTAACCACTGTGCTACCCTGCTGCCCTAACAAAACAAAACCAAATATTTATTCGAGGTGATGAAGAAATCTCACGGAGGGAAATGCCTGACGCAGTGCAGTTTGTAGCATATAGAAGTAGCAGTGGACCAAATCTAAATCAGCAAAATATTGAAGAGGTGATGCGGTAGCCGCCATCACTCAGTGTCCCCACGGTGAGAAAAGGCTCTATCGGCGTGACTTCCATTCCTGCGAGGACCCAGGACGTTTCGATGTGCCGCAGTAAAATTAAAAGAGAAAAAATTACATAGAAAATAGAAGGAGGAGGAAGCCATTCTCTTGGCTCATGGTGTTGGATTTCACAGATGACGTGGCTCAGAATCATTTTCTCCGGTGAATTTAATATCTCTGGCTGTCACAGTGAACTTCACACTCGAACACCACACTTTGTGAAGGCTCGGTGTCACTGGGGTTTTCTCTGAAGGGTGTTGAGTCCGGGCTCTCGGTATGACTAACATTTCATTATAAATGAAACGTTGTCTACAACACCGAGATGTCTTTATTGCACAAAGAATTGTTTCAGGAGAGGATTGTTTGGAACATGTTCTGAGCATCCAGCTTTGCACGATTCTCGAAGTTTAGCCCATAAATTAGCTGCTTTTTGTCTTTGTCAGGTTTCACCCAGCCCCCCTGAAATCTTGGGGGTTTGTAATCATTGAGGTATACGCCTCGACATCCTCGATGAAACTGATGTCTTTCTGTTTGGGTTTCTCAACAGGACGATGAATCTGCTGTCTCCTGTTGTTTTCACGGGGAGAAAGTGCAAACTCTGCACAGTTACCCAAGCCAGGAACCGAACCTGGGACCCTGGTGCTGTAACAACAGAGCAAACCACCGTGCTACTGGGGCACCCATTTTCTTTGGTGAAATTGGCCTGTCCCAGTAAGCCAGGACAGATGGACCCTCCATGAGTTGGTCACATCCTGTCAACAACAGAAGGAAATCCTCTGTCCTTACCCGGTCTGGCCTATATGTGGCTCCAGACCCACACCAATTATTTTGGCTCTGATGTGGCCCCGGCTAGCCCCTCAGTTGTATCAAACCTGCCCCAGAAAGACAATCAGAAATGAAACTGGATGGACTACCTCGGTCATCACTGTCACTGGGTCAAAATCCTGGAACTCCCTCCCTAACAGCACAGTGGGTGTACCTACACCTCAGGGTCTGCAGCGGTTCAGGAAAGCAGCTCACCGCCACCTTCTGAAGGACAACTAGGAATGGGCAACAGTTTATAATTACTATTGAAAAACCTCTCGGACCCCGAAAACATCCTTTTCTGCTGTGAATCAATTTCTCTAATGGTAATAAAAATCCATTTTAAAAATACTTTGTCCCAAAATGGTTGATGGCATTTCAGCCTAATCCCCATGGACATTTTCCCATCATTTATTTCACTCCATTAAGTTAGAATTTCAAAGGTGAAAACCAATCAGTGCATCCTCATTCCTGGCTCACCTCCTGTGAGAATACTTCATTGTGATTGGCTGCTTACCCTGCGTGATGACATCACTGTTGCTGGATACCCGGACTTTGACTTGGTGTCAGAATCAAATTGGCACTGGGAAAGGGGGAAGCCCATTCCAGAGCAATTGCCAGGTCCGAGATGTCAGCGCTGAACATTGTCATTTTGGCAGTGACCACAATATCCAGGGCCAATGAATATGGTGACCGTTGGCTCAAATGCTAATAGTCAATTGATTACACATCATCCAATGCTAAGGTAGCAGCTAACACAATTACCAGTGTGCAATTTCCTCTTGACTCATCAACTAATCTCCCCCATTTCATAGAGACAACCTGAAACCTATCCTTCATTTCACAGATACGGACAGCATCACTGGGCTCCTCGGTATATCACTGCCCAGACTTTCATATCTCCTCATCCACATTAACTGGCATTTCCGCAGACACTGGGCTGGGTTCTCCACTTTGCCAGCCGCCTGTTCCTCGGGGGAGGGTGCCTATCCCTGGGGGAACACATGCAGTCTCTCTCTTGAACTTGTTTCTGTAGCTCTCGTCTTCTCATTATAATTTTTTGCTCATAAGTTCTGAATTGAACTTGGAGTATTGTTATGTTGTTGAGAATTGTTGTAATTCCTCCAATCCTACCTCAAAGAGTGGGTCAGGTATTGAAATTCTAAGGGCCTGTTCCTGTGCTGTACTTTGCTTTGTAAAGGTATGCTGGTTGGAGAGTGCACGCACTGCTCCAAGTTTAGGGAAGGTGCTGAGCAAAGTGAGCAACTTGAAATGAAATGAAAGTCACTTATTGTCACCAGTAGGCTTCAAATGAAGTTACTGTGAAAAGCCCCTAGTCGCCACATTCCGGCGCCTGTTCGGGGAGGCTGTTATGGGAATCGAACCGTGCTGCTGGCTTGCCCTGGTCTCCTTTCAAAGCCAGCGATTTAGCCCAGTGAGCTAAACAGCCCCTGCACAGAATACACTCCAATTATTTACCTACCTGTGTATTCCACCATCAGGACAACAGTAACTCAAATGCAAAGAGAGAGAGTCATGCAATAAACCACGTCAGGCGAGTAATCAGCTCCTCAATTCCATCCCAACAAATCCCAGGGTTTAATAATTTCCGAAATTCTTCCAAACATTTCCCTCTGCTGCTTTTCCAAAATCTATTCTGAACCTTTCCCGAGAAGGAGCAACCGCCCTCTCTCTACCTTCTCCAGCCTTTCCCTCATGCTTCCCTCTGCCAGAGTCCCAGAACGGGACAGGAATTGTCCGATTCTCCTGAGTGACCCCCAGGCTGGGAAACTGGCTACGTTGCCAGCCTGGATCACCCTTGTCCAGGGTGGCATTGGGTGTGGCTCTCTACCTCCATCCTGAGTCGATTCGAGACAGGGGTGAGAGAGCTTTGCTGCAGGAACCACGTCATTGACACTTGGCAGATGTTGAGTGGCTGGCACTATGTTAGGGTTAGAGAATTTATAGATTCATACAGCTTGAGCAATAAGAGGAAATGCTTGAAATCATCCCCAGCCCTCTCTCTCACCACACACCGGATCATCTCACAGTTATATGCATAAACAAACCCTCCCTCTAAACCCCCTCCTTCCCCTCACCTCATCCCTGCCTCTCAGCCTCATCCCTCCCCCTCACCCCCCTCTCAGCCTCATCCCACCCCCTCACCGTCACTCCTTCCCCTCACCTCATCCCTACCTCTCAGCCTCATCCCTCCCCCTCACCCCCCTCTCAGCCTCATCCCACCCCCTCACCGTCACTCCTCACCCTCATCCCTCCCTCACCCTCATCCCTCCCCCTCACCCTCCCTCTCACCCTCACCCCTCCCCCCCCCTCATCCAATCCTCCCTTTCCCACAGTCCTTTGCACTCTCCCCAGATCTCTACTCCTCCCCCCAAATCTCTCGCATCCCCCCAGATCCCTTGTCTCCCCCCAGGTCCCTAGCCCTCCCCAGGATCTCTTCCCCCCCTCCCCCCCCCCCCCCCCCCCCCCCCCCCCCTCCCGGTCTCTCCATCATTTGTTCTGGTTTAACATACAGTGACAGTGACTAGGGGCTTATAGGGTCTGGTTTAGCTCACTGGGCTAAATTGCTGGCTTTTAAAGCAGGCCAAGCAGGCCAGCAGCACGGTTCGATTCCCCTACCAGCCTCCCCGAACAGGCGCCGGAATGTGGCGACTAGGGGCTTTTCACAGTAACTTCACTGAAGCCTACTCGTGACAATAAGCCATTTTCATTTTCATTTCAGTCCGCGTTGACGTGCACACGCACACACACAGTTATTCTGTAGCTCCAATTACTGTGCTCTTCACTCTCACTCTGTGGGGTTATCTAGGCTTTGGGTCTAATCGCTCAACATCGAACACAAGCCTTTTTCTGCTTTCCTTCCAGTCCTACAATCTGCTCGAGCTCCTCACCCATGAATAAGAGCTGTTTTCTCTGCTATAGCACAAATTACAGCTCGTCAAACTGTAAAACACGGCTGCCGAGTGTTAATTATCCCAGCCACAGGCAGCTTATCTCCAAGCCTTACTCCCAGGGCATTAGTATTGTTGGTGAGGCTGCTTATTGCACTCAAAGATATCTGGATCGCTGAAGCAGGGCTGGGATTTAAGCCACTGCCTACAAGGTGTCTGGAATAATGAACAGCGAATCTGTACAGTGATGTCTCCAACAATAACGCAGATAACAGCGCCTTCAACATCGCTGAAGGTCCTGGACACTAACACTGGGCAGGAGGTTGGGAAGAGGGTGGTTGGACAGCGATTTGCCCCTTAGTGTCCAAAGATTAGGTGGGGGCGTGGGCCTAGGTAGGCTGCTTTTCCAGAGGGTCGGTGCAGACTTGATGGGCCAAATGGCCTCCTTCTGCGCTATAGGGATTCTAGGATCTTAGTGTTTTAATAAGATCACCTCTATACTTCCTCACTTATCACCTGTACTTCCTCAGGAAACTAAGGAAATTCGGCATGTCCACATTGACTGTTACCAACTTTTACATGTGCCCCATGGAAAGCATCCTATCTGGCTGCATCACAGCCTGGGTATGGCAACTGCTCGGCCCAGGACCGCAAGGAACTTCAGAGAGTTGTGAACTCTCCATCACACAAACCTGCCTCCCATCCATTGATTCCATCTACACATCCCGCTGCCGGGGGAAAGCGGGCAGCATAATCAAAGATCCCTCCCACCCGGCTTACTCACTCTTCCAACTTCTTCCATCGGGCAGGAGATACAGAAGTCTGAGAACACGCACGAACAGACTCAAAAACAGCTTCTTCCCCACTGTCACCAGACTCCGAAACGACCCTCCCATGGACTGAACTGATCGCTTCACACATCTTCCCTACTGAGCAGTACTACACTCCGTATGCTTCACCCAATGTCTGTGTCTATGTATTTACATTGTGTATTTATCGTATGTCCTGTTTTTCTGTATGGAATGACCTGTCTGGACTGCACACAGAACAATACTTTTCACTATACCTCGGTACACCTGACAATAAATCCAAATCCAATCCAATCCTCTCATTCGTCTGAACTCCCAGTGGTGTAAAGGCCCAACATTTCCTCATTGGATAACCCCAGTCACCGGGAAATCAGGCGAGTGAACCTTCTCTGAACTGTTTAGAATGCAATTGTATAATTCTTCAGTCAGGAGCCCAGAACTGTACCCAAAGGCCCAGGCACCGTCCTGCGAAGGCAATTGTAGCAACTCTCTCCTGCTTTTATACCTGGTTCCCATCGTAATGGACGTCAACATTTCATGTGTCTTTCCAACTTGCTGACCCTGCTGACCGACTTTGGGTGGTTAATGTACCAGAACACCCAGATGCCTCTATACTGCAGGGTTCTGCAATCTCTCCCCACTCAGTTTGCTACTTTCCTATTCTCCCTGCCTTGGTTGACCAGTTCACGTTTTCCCTCCATCATAGTCCACCCGGAAAATCTTTGCCCGCCGATTTAACCTCTTTCCCTTCGTAAAATGTTTCTGCCTTCTCGACAATTTACTATCTCTGTGTCATCAGCAAACTTACCTCCCATGCACTAAGTCCCTTCAGCCAAGGCATTGGCATAGATTGTCAGCCTGAATCTGGTCTATTTATTCTCACTTCCTGCTTCCTGTTTGCTACCCAATCCTCTATCCAAGTTAATATCTTACCCTTTACACCACATGTCCTTGATTTGTGTAATAACAAAGAACAAAGAACAAAGAAAATTACAGCACAGGAACAGGCCCTTCGGCACTCCCTTTATCTAAACCTGTTGCCTATTTTCCAAGGTCTACTTCCCTCTGTTCCCCGCCCGTTCATATATCTGTCCAGATGCATCTTAAATGATGCTATCGTGTCCGCCTCTACCACCTCCGCTGGTAAAGCGTTCCAGGCACCCACCACCCTCTGCGTAAAAAACTTTCCACGCACATCTCCCTTAAACTTTCCCCCTCTCACCTTGAAATCGTGACCCCTTGTAACTGACACCCCCACTCTTGGGAAAAGCTTGTTGCTGTCCACCCTGTCCATACCTCTCATAATTTTGTAGACCTCAATCAGGTCCCCCCTCAACCTCCGTCTTTCTAACGAAAACAATCCTAATCTACTCAACCTTTCTTCATAGCTAGCACCCTCCATACCAGGCAACAACATAACCTTCAATTTAGCAGGTTATCGAAATCCAAGTACATCTCCACGTTCCCCTTCATAAATCTTGCTTGTTAGTTCCTCAAAGTAAATTAATCAAACATGATTTCCTGTCCATAAAACGATGTTGGCTCTGACTGATTACATAATGATTTTCACAATGTCCTGCCCCTATCACTTTAATGCTGGATTCTCGTATTTTCTCGTGGAGTTTTGTACGAGAAGTACGGATGGGCGATGAGGCTATTGCTGATTGTGAAGTGGGGTTCATGGGGGGGGGTAGAATTTCCATGACCTCAGGCTAAAGCGTTTCGCAGCCAACAACGTACATTGCTGTGCAATGAAGCAAACGTGGCCAATTGTGCACAGCAAGATCCCACAAACAGAACTGTGATCACGACCAGATGGTCTGCTTTTTGTGAAGCTTATTGGGGGATAGGTATTGGCCGGGACGCGCACCCCCCCCCCCCCCCCCCCCCCACACTCTCTTCTTCAAAAGAGTGTCCAAGGGATTTGATTGAGAGGGCAGCAGATATCTCGGTTTAATGTCCCAGCTGAATGACAGCTCCCTGGGCAGAGCGGCACTCCATCGGTACTGCCCTGGGGAGGGGTAGCCGGGAGTCGGACTCAAACCCACCACCTTCCGACCCTGAAGTAGCAGAATTGGAAAAGTGCAAAGTGCCCTCTGGGATGTTACATCGGTGAAAGGTGGAAGGTGGAAGGTCACGACGGCACCAGATGCTTTTAATGATTGGAGTTCAGGGTGATTGCAGTGTGTGTCCCGCGTGACAGAGACCTTTGCAACATCGAAAAGAATCAGAGAGCAGAGGAGATAAATCAGTCAGCAGTTATTCTGCTTGTTTTCTGAAGCCTGTAGGTTATGGAA
Source organism: Scyliorhinus canicula (assembly GCF_902713615.1). Taxonomy (NCBI): domain Eukaryota; kingdom Metazoa; phylum Chordata; class Chondrichthyes; order Carcharhiniformes; family Scyliorhinidae; genus Scyliorhinus; species Scyliorhinus canicula. The sequence goes on along the minus strand of NC_052169.1, from coordinate 2,112,604 downwards.
GGAATCGGAGACTGAAGCCGTGAGGAGTTTACCTGTGAGCGAGGAGGTGAAGACTCTGAATTGGATCAAAGAGGAGGCAGAGGGTGTGGGCTGAGGGACTGGGAGTTAAACCTGTTATCCTCCTTTCTCTGGGCCCGTCGCTGTCTCCTGTCCTTTTACCCAGGACTCTGTCCGCTTGCCACATCCTTCCAGGCCTGCGGAGATGCTGGAGACATTGTCCGATAGAGGGCAGTGGAACTGTTCCTGGCTTATTTACAAAGTTCTGGCCTCTAAATTCATTCACTGCCCCAACCGAACATACGTGCACTTGTTGACACGAAATGTCAAATTACACACGGTCAATTGAGTTCAAGACTGCGTGACATTGCCCGCCATTAAACAGCTAGAAACTTGTCAATAAATTTTAACATCACATGTAAGCAATGCAGACAAGCGCAAAATCTACTTTTATCAAGCAAAATCTACTCACTGATTCTCATGCACTCGCGTGCGAAGGAAGCTCCTGTCAGATTTTCCCTGAGGGTTTACGCATTCTTTCTGATTTCTGTGTTTTGAACTGGACTACATTGTCCCATGTTGAGCTTGCAGCCTCCTCACTGGACGATGAGTTCAAGCTGGCTTTGTGTGACAGTGCTGTCATGTTTGAGATTACACCGGGTCTTCTATCATGGGGTGGGTGGAGGGGGTGGGAGAAGGGGTGATGTGGAGGCAATTCACCCAGGAGAGTGCGTGTCAGCTGAGTGCTTCTCTCTCAAGTCCAACCTGTTTGAGATCAGCTGACTGAACCATAGACGAAAAGAGAAAACGCTGGCCAATCCCAGCTGGCCTGACAGTGCCTGTGGAGAGAGAAGGGGGCTGACGTTTCGAGTCTGGGTGACTCTGTGTCAAAGCGAGAGAACTGGAAATAGGGTCAGATTTATCCTGTTGTTTGGGGGGAGGGGGGGTGGAGGGGGGGGGGGGGGGGGCTGGATAGTGCCAGTGATAGGTGGAGATTGACAAAGATGTTGTGGACAGAAAGACAAAAGGGAATGTAAATGGGGATGATTGAGGCTAAGAAGGGGCTGATAGTGGCAAATAAAGAGATTAGAATGTGTGAATGACAGAGCAAAGGTAAGCAACGTGTCGAAGGGCAACTCGGAACACATGGCCCAAGTGGGGTGGGGGACGAGGAGGGGAGACAATGTGATGGAAAAATTGATCGATGGAAGGAATGAATGATAGAATGGTTACCAAACACAAGGCCATTCCTGAAGGACAGTTCCATGACAGTATCTTAAAGGGTGACTCACCCAGTCCCATTCCCTCTTCTTTCCCCTGCAGTTCCTCCCCCTTCGGGGGGGGGGGGGGGTGTCTTCCAGTTCCCCAATGAAAGCGATGATTGAATCTGCCCTCACCACACTCTCAGAGACAGATCCTCACCACTCGCTGTGCAAAGCATTTTCCTCGTGTTGCCTCAGGCTCCCCTGGCTGCCACCTTTCACAAGTGTCCCTCTCAAACCTTCGGGCAATGCCAAGAGATTCTCTGTCCAGACCCCTTCATGATTTTAAACATCTCGACCAAATCTCCTTTCAACCTTCTCTACTCCAAGGAGAACAGCCCCAGTGTCTGTAATCCCTGCACGTTCCTGAAACACCGCATCCCGAGAATCCCACTCTCTTCAGCACCTTCACATCCTTCTGTAGGTGTGGGGCACAGAACAGGACACAGTACTGTAACCAAGGCCAAACTGTTTGGTACAGTTTAACCTAACTCCTTCCTTTTGTACTTATTGTGAATGGCTCTATTGATAAACCCAGAATCCTGAATGTTTTATCAGCTGCTTTCAGGACCTCCTGGGCCACCTCCAATAATTTGTGCACATTCACCCCTGTGGTATTACCATAACTGTAAGAACTGCAAAGGTTAATGAAGCATCTAGAGTAGCCACTAGAGGGAGCTACAGATAAGCCTTGTGGGCGAGTGTGTACCGGAGTTGGCTCGACAGAGAGAGAGAGAGTCAAATAAAATTGTGTGAGTGAGAGCAGATCATAGTTTATATCAGTATAAAGGTTAGCTGTAGATAAGTGTAGTTTAAATGTTAATAATCAACTGTGTATTCTTTAGGAGTATGTGTTGTATCCAAATTAGTAGTGGTAATAAACTTATAGGTTTGTCTAAGTTCCAGCTATTTTGTTGTCTTTGTGAACATTACGCCAACCATCCTGAATTTAGACACCCCAAAGCATTTCACAGGCAGTGAAGCCATTTTGAACTGTAGTCTGACATTGTTTGTGTTGGTAACTAGATGACCATATTGAGCAATATCCCGCGAGCAATCACATAATAATGACCAATTTGCCTGTTTTGTGATGTTGATTGATGGTCGATGGCATAGCTGGGCCAGGGTCCCAGGTTCGATTCCCGGCTTGGGTCACTGCCTGTGCGGAGTCTGCACGTTCTCCCCATGTCTGCGTGGGTTTCCTCCGGGTGCTCCGGTTTCCTCCCACAGTCCAAAGACGAGCAGGTTAGGTGGATTGGCCGTGCTTAGTGTCCAGGGGATGTGTAGGTTAGGTGGAGTTGCAGGGGATAGGATGGGGCGTAGAGCTGGGGAGGGAGCTCTTTCCGAGGGTTGCTGCAGAGTCGATGGGCTGTATGGCCTGCTTCTGTACTGTAGGGATTGTGTGCTATGATAAATATTGGCCCCAGGACAGAGTGAAAGAGTGCCGAGGGGCATTGACACCCACTCGAGAGGGTTGGTGTAATGTAATGATGGTGTAATGTCTCACCTGAAAGCTGGTACGACCGGCTGTGCTGGACGGTACTGGACTGTCAGCCTGGTGTGTATATAAATCTCTGGAACTCCCTCCCCTCTCTCTCTCTCTCTCTGGAGGTGAGAGTTCATCCACTGAGCCACAGGAAATGCTGTCCATGTCCTTTTGCAATACTCACTGAACAGCCCGTTCACCAGTACACGGGGAAACCACACGGCGTGCCGACCATCCTCCACACGCCACCCAGTACACGGGGAAACCACACGGCGTGCCGACCATCCTCCACACGCCACCCAGTACACGGGGAAACCACACGGCGTGCCGACCATCCTCCACACGCCACCCAGTACACGGGGAAACCACACGGCGTGCCGACCATCCTCCACACGCCACCCAGTACACGGGGAAACCACACGGCGTGCCGACTCTCCTTCACCCAGTCAGTTTTGATGTTTTGTTCTGAGCATTTCACTGTGATTTCCTGATATCAGGAGCACAGATTCATAAACCTGGACCTTGCTGAAAAGAGGGACACGCTGCTGAATCTTTTCATTGTGCAGGACACACACAAGAAAACCAAATTTCAAAGGGAGCAAGAATTTATACTATGTGAGGAAAGGGCGGTGATTGAGTTGGTAGGTTGCCTCTCATTGGTCAATATGCTGCCACGGAGAAAGCACCAGGGAACTGTTGCTCCCCAGGCTTTCGTTTAATTCAAAAAGGCTCAAGGCCTGGACATGTTCCTTTTGGCTGCAAAGTGCAGGTTCCCAGATATGAACATATGAAACTTCTCAAGCATGTATTGATTTGGTTCATAAACCATTGGTCAGTGGCGTGAACTCTCTCCCTGTCTCTGATTCAGAACCGCACAGCAAGATCTCATGTGTTGTCCCTCATCGTTTCTGAGACAGTAATGGGACAGTAATGCGGACAATACAATTGGTGCTTCGAGGTCCTAAATCCTGGCTAGGGAAAAATAATCGGCTTTGATTCTTGAGTCTAATAATTTTTCCATGATTCTTGCCGGAAAATATAAACATATTGATTTCAGATGAGGAATAGGAGTGGCTCTGATGTGAAGGCTTTCACAGTTCAAATACACATGCACACATGAACGCACTAACACATGTGCATGTACATGCACACACACACACACAAGCATGCACATGCGGACGCACAAATACGCACACACACACAAGCATGCACACGCACATACACACAAACACAGACACATACACACACACTGGTCGATTGGCTGTGGTATGACAATGCACCAAGTATCTATTAATCCCAATCTTTCGGTGAGATGTGGGAAACATTCTTCATCGATCTTAAAACGATGGAAGTGCAGTTGATGTCGTTTCCACAGATTTCAGCAAAGCCTTTGACAAGGTCCCACATGGGAGATTTATAAAGAAGGCAAATGTACCTGAGATACAGGGTAACTCAAAGCTGGCTGAGCTAGAAGAAACAGAGGGTGATGACAGACGGCTGCTTTAGTGACTGGAAGCCAGTGTCCAGTGACGTACCACAGGGATCTGTGCTGGGCCCCTATTATTCGTCACTTATATAAATGACATAGATGGCTGTGGGTGTGTGTGGGTGTGTGTGTGTGTGTTGGGGGGGGGGGGGGGGGGGAGGAATCAGTAAGTTTGCGGATGACACAATGATTGGCTGGGTGGCTAACAGTGAGGTGAGAATCGTGAGTTACAGGAAGTTTTGGACGGGATGGTCAAACGGGCAGAAAAGTGGCAGATGGAATTTAACCCTGAAAAGTGTGAGGTGATACACTCTGGAAGGAGCAATGTGACAAGGAAGTATTCAATGAAAGGCCGGACACTGGGAATCCTGAGGAACAAAGGGACCTTGCTGTGTTTGTCCAAAGATCTCTGAAGGCAGAGGGGCAGATTAATAGGGTGGGTGAAAAAGCCACATGGGACACTCGCCTTTATCAATAGACGCATAGATTACAAAAGCAGGGAAGTGATATTGGAGTTATATAGAACATTGGTCAAGCCTCAGCTGGAGTACTGTGTGCAATTCTGGTCACCACATTATAGGAAGGATGTGATTGGACTGGAGGGGGTGCAGAGGGGATTCACCAGGATGTTGCCTGGGGTGGAACATTTGAAGAGAGGTTGGATAGGCTTGGGTGGTTTTCTCTGGAGCAGAGAAGACTGAGGGGCGACCTGATCGAGGTGGACAAGATTATGAGGGGCATGGACAGGGTGGATAGGGAGCAGCTGTTCCCCTTAGTTGAAGGGTCAGTTACGAGGGGGACACAAATTCAAGGTGTGGGGCAGGAGGTTTGGGGGGGGGTTTGAGGCAAACCTTTTTATCCAGAGAATGGTGGCGGTCTGGAATGCACGGCCTGGAAGGGTGGTAGAGGCGGGTTGCCTCGCATACTTTAAAAAATACCTGGGTGAGCACTTGGCACGTCTTAACATTCGAGGCTATGGGCCAAGTGCTGGCAAATGGGATTAGGATTGACAGATCAGGGGCGGCATTCTCCCCTACCCGATGTGACGGAGGGTGCCGGCGTAGGGGAGTGGCGCCAACCACTCAGGGGTTGGGCCTCCCCAAAGGTGGGGAATTCTCCCCACCTTTGGGGGCCAGCCCCGCGCCGGAGCGATTGGCACCAGAAGACAGGCGCAAAAAACCGGAGCCCCCGGCAGCGGGGCTGACCGAAAGGCTTTCGCCGGTCCGCGCATGCGCCGGCAGTGACGTCAGCGATGTGGTGTTCCCTTCCGCCTCCGCCATGGTGGAGGCCGTGGCGATCGCAGAGGAACATAGTGCAGCCAGGGCACTGGCCCGGCCCCTGATCGGGGGCCCCGATTGCGGGCCAGGCCACCATGGGGGCGGCCACCATGGGGGCACCCCCCGGGGACCGATCGCCCCCCGCCCCCCCAGGACCCCGGGGGCCTGCTCGCGCCGCTGTGCCCGCCGTTCCAGAGGTGGTTTAAACCTCGGCGGCGGGAGAGGCCTCCCAGCGGCGGGACCTCGGCCCATCCGGGCCGGAGAATCGCCGCAGGGGCCTCTCCGATCGGCGGGGCGAGATTCCCGCCACCGCCACTTCCCGGGTGGCGGAGAATCTCTGCCACGGCGGGGGCGGGATTTTAGGCGCCCCCAAGCGATTCTCCGACCCTGCTGGGGGTCGGAGAATTTCGCCCCAGGTGTTTTTCAAGCGACGGTGCAGACTCGATGGGCCGACTTCTTCCACGCTGTATTATTCTGTGAATTCATTGTGTGAAGTTGAGCTGAGAGAGCGATTTTGCTGCATCTCTCCCCTGCATGTTAAGCAGAGTATTGATGCCTCTGTAACACTAATTCAGTGCATCAGTGTGAAGTTACCCAGCATCTTTCTCACAGGAGATCAATAGGAACATCATTTTTCTCCGGTTTGAGTTACTCTTTGCCGTCGACAGCAAAGGTCCCAAGAGGGCTCAGTGGAAAACGCCAAGGGCTGAGAGAGGATGTTTATCTAATCAACGTTCCCTTGCATAACCCCACTGCTGATTCTTCACATTTAGTGAGGCACTGAAATATTGATGGATCCATTTTGAACCTTTTTTTCTCGTGGTTGGTTGACTGATGTTGACAATAATTGAGAGATTCCCTTAATAAAAGGATCAGTCAATATGGACCGCTTGAATTATCTCAACGTGATTTAAGGAAATTCCCACCTGACATTAAATATCGAGGCTCCAATTACTGTTCTTTTTGTTTTTTTAAAAATATATTTTTATTCCAAATGCGGCAAAACAGAGCCAGTGGAAGGGCGCGTTTCTGAAAGGAGGGCTTTGACTAGTGATGTTCCACAGGGATCAGTGCTGGTCACTGAAAGGGGCAACACAGGTGGAGAAGGTAGTCAAGAAGACATACGGCATGCTTGCCTTCATTGGCCGGGGCATTGAGTATAAAAATTGGCAAGTCATGTTGCAGCTGTATAGAACCTTAGTTAGGCCACACTTAGAGTATTGTGTTCAATTCTGGTCACCACACTACCAGAAGGATGTGGAGGCTTTAGAGAGGGTGCAGAAGAGATTTACCAGGATGTTGCCTAGTATGGAGGTCATTAGCTATGAGGAGCGGTTGAATAAACCCGGTTTGTTCTCACTGGAATGACGGAGGTTGAGGGGCGACCTGATAGAGGTCTACAAAATTATGAGGGGCATAGACCGAGTGGATAGTCAGAGGCTTTTTCCCACGGTGGAAGAGTCAATTACTAGGGGGCAGAGGTTTAAGGTGCGAGGGACAAAGTTTTGAGGAGATGTGTGAGGCAAGTTTTTTACACAGAGGGTAGTGGGTGCCTGGAACTCGCTGCCGGAGGAGGTGGTGGAAGCCGGGACAATAGTGACATTTAAGGGGCATCTTGACAAATACATGAATAGGATGGGAATAGAGGGATACGGACCCAGGAAGTGTAGATGGTTTTAGTTTAGATGGGCAGCATGGTCAGCATAGGCTTGGAGGGCTGAAGGCCCTGTTCCTGTGCTGTACTTTTCTTTGTTCTTTATACAACTCATGAGCAAGTCTTATATTGTTTTTCGAATTCATACTTGGCGACATGTGCGTCGGTGACCAGGCCAACATTTATTGCCCGTCCCAGACTGCCCTGGTGAAGGTGGTGGTGGGTCACCACCTTGAACCACTGTGGGTACACCCACAGTGCTGTTAGGAAGGGAGTTGCAGAGGTTTGAGATGAGGAGAAACCATCTCCACCGCCCTGGAATGGAGCTTTTCTCAGGCCACGTCTACTGAGGCTTATGAAAGGGAATTTGATTATTCAGTTGAAAAGGAAAATTATGCAGGGGTTGGGGGTGGGGGAGGGCGCATGACCACCCCCCCCCCCCCCCACCCCCCCTTGTCGTGGGAGCTCTCCACATTACTGATCGCTAATTCCTCTTCACACTCAGATATCAGAGATTCCAACCAAACCATCGAGTAAATGACTGGAGCCCGTACTTTAGAATAAATTATCTCAGGCTCGAGTTAATGAAGCAAGCACTAACAATGGAGTTAGCTAGCTGGCAGTGGTGACACTGTTCAAGGGTGCCATTAGTTACAGTCCCCACCCACTCTCTCGCACAATGAGACCTGGAGTAAAGAATGTGAGGGATTATTCACAGAGTCCCACGGGTAATTAAGAAAAACACTTCTTTATCCCCCGTGAGCAAGTATCACAGTCACAAATTACCCTCAAATAGAAAACACGTTCGGATCGAGCAGGTCCCTCGCCGTTATATTTCCAGAAACATGAATCGATTGGATTTGATCAGACCGAGGCAGCTGAATGGGAATTAGGAGCGAAGCAGGACGAGCAGGGCCTTGGTGAGGCCACACCTGGAGTATTGGGTGCAGTTTTGGGGCAGGATTCTCCCGAATTCCCCGATGGCCCAATGTCGACGTAAAAAAATGGCGCGAGCCACTCCGACATCGGGCCAACAGGAAGTTGCGGAATCCTCTGAAGTTGCGAAGTGTGGCTTTCCTGGGGAACTCCAACACTCTTTAATTCACGGAAGGTGTATTGTTTGCAGTACTGATTGTTGTGTTTTGCTGCTTCGGGTAACACAGGCTGCTACTTGATGCAGTCTTAACTAAAGGATGCTCCAGACTCTGAAATGAGTTCAATGTGTTTATTGAACTATTAACACAGTTCTCAAATGAGTTCGACTCTCTGCTAATCTAACTGTAGTAACTCAGTCTAACTGTACCAGCCTTGCTCTAAGCCACGTGCTGGGGTGTGATGCTGCTGATCAACCCTGTCTAACTCTCTAGATGTCTGTCTGTGGAGACAGGCAGGGTGTGAGTCCTTCATCCCTTTTATAGTGTTTATATCATGCCCCCTTGTGATGATGCCAGCTCTGAGTGTCCTGACTGCCCATTGGCTGTGTCCTATTCTGAGTGTTCATTGGTTGCATGTTTGCATATCATGACAGTGATCGCACAGCGAAATCAAGCTGCTATTCACAGTAAATGCTGACAAGCTTCTTACTTTATTGAAGATTGCACAAGCAGTGCCAAGCGGAAAATGTGCAAATGTGCACCCCTCTTCCCCCACGCTCAGCAATCCCAACTGGTGTTACTCGGACACTCAAAGATCTGAGCCCCACTCCCCGGACTGTGTGTCTGCTGGTCTTTGCTGGGCTGATAGTGAGAACATTCTCCTTGCCCGAGCATGATGTAGTTGAAAAATCTGACCATGTCTCTGTGGTAGTATGACTAGGGGTATTACGGGACCTGGAAGTGTGAGCTGCCATTGGTGCAGAGGACTCGCTGCCCATTGGCCCAGGTATGTCATGTGCCTCTCAGCCGATTGGCTGAGAGGTAGGTAGCTCCGCCTACGAGGCGAGGTATAAGAACCCGTGTTCCCCGGCAGTCTGCCATTCTTCTGTACGTCTGCTGCCGGGTCCACTTCTTGTGTATTAAAGCCTATCGTTCGGACTTTATCTACGTTTCGTGTCCATTGATTGTGCATCAGGCTCCACGACATTACCGAACAGCTGAGCAAGGCAGAGTTACGATGCCCCGACAGTTGAATAGCTTCCTGGCAATCGGTAACTTAGATTTGTGAAGGAAGGCTGCTGGGGTTAGGGTTAATGAGTAAGTGACACCTACAGCTCTGCACCCTGAAAAGAGTCAGCTGATTCACGAAGAACAGTAAGGACACCCTCGCTGCAATAGGCCCCATGAGGGCCCACATGGGGCTCGTGGAGTACCAACTTCCCCGATAGAGTCTGGAAGCCCACCCAGCTGGGGCTCATAAGATCGAGCTTAACCAGGGACTGGCACATTGGGAACTGTGGAGTGTCAATAATTCCAGCCATGGGCAGAATTTACCTTAAATAAATCCTCTTGACGTCCCATCCCTGGTGAGTAAGCTCACAAACAGAACACTGTGGTTTTTCTCAAGAGTGGAAAATATCCTATCGCAATGCCTCGTGTTTCAGAAAGGCCAGTGCCCTCGGTTTCCGAAGGAACGCGATGTTCACACACACCCAGCACCCTGGCAGAACAGCCTGGAGGGGCAGAATGGCCTCCTGCTGTTCCAATTGAAGCGCTGAGCACTCTGGCATTGCACGAACGATGCAGCTGCTAAGGTCCAGGGGTGACTGGGAGCAGGAGAGGTCCAGAGCTGAGTCACCTGACTATAAATCTGTTCAATGATTGTCTTTGCCGCTTTATCCTATTGGTGTGAAGGGGGGGGAGAAAGGAAATTAGGAGCGAAGTGCTACATAGCCGAAGAGGTTTGATTCCTCATCGACTCTCCCTCGTGGCTCCTGTGTTGTGCAGGACTCAAGAACTGGGGGCACCGTTTAAAAATAAAGGCGCTCCCATGGAAGTTGGAGATGAGGAGGAATTTCTTCCCTGGGAGAATCTCGTGTATTTGGAGCTCTCCAGCTGACAGCAATGGTGTCCAGGTCAATGACTACACTCAACTCTGAGTTACACAGATCTCTGACTGACGGGGTGGGGGGGTGGTTGCGCTGTTGACTGAAGAATAAATGTTGAGCAGGACACTGGGGAGAAGTCTTTGAAGATCAAAGAACAAGGAACAAAGAAAAGTACAGCACAGGAACAGGCCGTTCGGCCCTTCTAGCCTGTGCCGACCATGCTGCCCGTCTAAACTAAAATTTTCGGGGTCTGTATCCCTCTATTCCCATCCTATTCATGTATTTGTCAAGATGCCCCTTAAATGTCACTATCGTCCCTGCTTCCACCACCTCCTCCGGCAGCGAGTTCCAGGCACCCACTACCCTCTGTGTAAAATACTTGCCTCGTACATCTCCTCTGAACCTTGCCCCTCGCGTCTTCAACTTATGACCCCTAGTAATTGACCCCTCTACCCTGGGAAAAAGCCTCTGATTATCCACTCTGTCTATGGCCCTCATAATTTTGTAGACCTCTATCAGGTCGCCCCTCAACCTCCTTCGTTCCAATGAGAACAAACTGAGTTTATTCAACCTCTCCTCATAGCTAATGCCCTCCATACCAGGCAACATCCTGGTAAATCTCTTCTGCACCCACTCTGAAGCCTCCACATCCTTCTGGTAGTGTGGCAACCAGAATTGAACACTATACTCCAAGTGTGGCCTAACTAAGGTTCTATACAGCTGCAACATGACTTGCCAATTTTTATACTCAATGCCCCGGCCAATGAAGGCAAGAATGCCGTCTGCCTTCTTGACTACCTTCTCCACCTGTGTTGCCCCTTTCAGTGACCTGTGGACCTGTACACCTAGATCTCTCTGACTGTCAATACTCTTGAGGGTTCTACCATTTGTGTTGTTATGTTACTTTGAGTAACATAAGCCGCTACTTGGTGTAGGCGTTGCTGAAGGATACTCCAGACCTTGAGGTAAGTTGAAGGTATTTAGTGAGCGATTAACAAAGCTCCTAAATGAGTTCTACACACTACTAATCTGACTCTAGTAACACAGTACACTCTACTAACTATATGAATTTGCTCTGGACCACGTGCTATGGTGTGACGATACTGTTAACCACACACATCTTGCTCTCTAGGTTTCTGCTGGTGGAAGGGGCAGGGCCTGTGTGCCTTGTCCTTTTTATAGTGGTCGTGTTATGCCCTCTTGTGGTGATGCCACCGCTGGGCGTTCTGATTGGTTGTGTCTTGTTCTGATGACCCATTGGTTACGTGTCTGCATATCATTACATCATTCACTGTATATTCCCTACCTGTATTAAACCTTCCAAAATGCATTACCTCACATTTGTCAGGATTAAACTCCATCTGCCATCTCTCCGCCCAAGTCTCCAAATGATCTAAATCCTGCTGTATCCTCTGACAGTCCTCATCGCTATCCGCAATTCCACCAACCTTTGTGTGTTCGCAAACTTACTAATCAGACCAGTTACATTTTCCTCCAAATCATTTATATATACTACGGACAGCAAAGGTCCCAGCACTGATCCCTGTGGAACACCACTAGTCACAGCCCTCCAATCAGAAAAGCTTCCTTCCATTGCTAGTCTCTGCCTTCTATGACCGAGCCAGTTTTGTATCCATCTTGCCAGCTCACACCGATCCCGTGTGACTTCACCTTTTGTGCAAGTCTGCCATAAGGGACCGAGTCAAAGGCCTTGTCAAATACTGCCATGCAACCATTCACATCTAACTGAGCAGGGAGACAGGGCGTGAGTTCAACATTGACATAAAAGTGTTTTAGTTCCCCAAAGCCCTGCTTCCTGGGTCACCATCAGTCCATATTCGCAGCAAAATCCCCAAATCCCAGTTCCAATCCCAGCAACATCCAGAAGCTGCGTTTGGTTAAACATTCCCATTGATTCCAGTGAGGCTCTGGATTCTCCTGCTTTGTGGGAGTTGTGGAATCGTCAGTCAGCCCCGATCCAGTCAGTCAGTCAGTCAGCCCCAATCCAGTCAGTCAGTCAGTCAGTCAGTCAGCCCCGATCCAGTCAGTCAGTCAGTCAGCCCCGATCCAGTCAGTCAGTCAGCCCCGATCCAGTCAGTCAGCCCCGATCCAGTCAGTCAGTCAGTCAGCCCCGATCCAGTCAGTCAACCCCGATCCAGTCAGTCAGCCCCGATCCAGTCAGTCAGTCAGTCAGTCAGTCAGCCCCGATCCAGTCAGTCAGTCAGCCCCGATCCAGTCAGTCAACCCCGATCCAGTCAGTCAGTCAGCCCCGATCCAGTCAGTCAGCCCCGATCCAGTCAGTCAGTCAGTCAGTCAGCCCCGATCCAGTTAGTCAGTCAGTCAGTCAGTCAGTCAGTCAGCCCCGATCCAGTCAGTCAGTCAGTCAGTCAGCCCCGATCCAGTTAGTCAGTCAGTCAGTCAGTCAGTCAGCCCCGATCCAGTCAGTCAGTCAGTCAGTCAGTCAGTCAGTCAGTCAGTCAGTCAGTCAGCCCCGATCCAGTCAGTCAGTCAGCCCCGATCCAGTCAGTCAACCCCGATCCAGTCAGTCAGTCAGCCCCGATCCAGTCAGTCAGTCAGTCAGCCCCGATCCAGTCAGTCAGTCAGTCAGTCAGTCAGCCCCGATCCAGTCAGTCAGTCAGTCAGCCCCGATCCAGTCAGTCAGTCAGTCAGTCAGTCAGTCAGCCCCGATCCAGTCAGTCAGTCAGTCAGTCAGTCAGTCAGTCAGCCCCGATCCAGTCAGTCAGTCAGTCAGTCAGCCCCGATCCAGTCAGTCAGTCAGTCAGTCAGTCAGTCAGTCAGTCAGTCAGCCCCGATCCAGTCAGTCAGTCAGTCAGTCAGTCAGTCAGTCAGTCAGTCAGCCCCGATCCAGTCAGTCAGTCAGCCCCGATCCAGTCAGTCAGTCAGTCAGTCAGTCAGCCCCGACCCAGTCAGTCAGTCAGTCAGTCAGTCAGTCAGTCAGTCAGTCAGCCCCGATCCAGTCAGTCAGTCAGCCCCGATCCAGTCAGTCAGTCAGCCCCGATCCAGTCAGTCAGTCAGTCAGTCAGTCAGCCTCGATCCAGTCAGTCAGTCAGTCAGTCAGCCCCGATCCAGTCAGTCAGTCAGTCAGTCAGTCAGTCAGTCAACCCCGATCCAGTCAGTCAGTCAGCCCCGATCCAGTCAGTCAGTCAGTCAGTCAGTCAGTCAGTCAACCCCGATCCAGTCACTCAGTCAGCCCCGATCCAGTCAGTCAGCGCCGATCCAGTACACTTCCAATACACCTGTAAATGCACAAGGCACCTGTAAATGTACAATACACCTGTAAATGTACAAGGCACCTGTAAATGTACAATACACCTGTAAATGTACAATACACCTGTAAATGCACAATACACCTGTGAATATGCAATACACCTGTAAACCTCCAATACACCTGTAAATGTACAATATCCCTATAAATGTACAATATACCTATAAATGTACAATACACCTGCGAAGGAACAATATACCTTTAAATGCACAATACACCTGTAAACCTCCAATACACCTGTAAATGCACAATACACCTGTAAATGTGCAATACACCTGTAAATGTGCAATACACCTGTAAACCTCCAATACACCTGTAAACCTCCAATACACCTGTAAATGCACAATACACCTGTAAATGCACAATACACCTGTAAATGTACAATACACCTGTAAATGTACAATACACCTGTAAATGTACAATACACCTGTAAATGTGCAATACACCTGTAAACCTCCAATAAACCTGTAAATGTACAATACACCTGTAAACCTCCAATACACCTGTAAATCTCCAATACACCTGTAAACCTCCAATACACCTGTAAATGTACAATGCACCTGTAAACCTCCAATACACCTGAAAATGTTACCTGTAAAGGTACAATACATCTTTAAATGCACAATACACCTGTAAATGTTCAATACATCTGTAAAACTCCAATAGACGTGCAAATGTACAATACACCTGTAAATATGCAATACACCTGTAAATGTGCAATAGATCTGTAAAACTCCAAATGACGTGTAAATGTACAATACACCTGTAAACCTCCAATTCACCTGTAATCACACAATACACCTGTAAATGTACAATACACCTGTAAACCTCCAATACACATGCAAATGTACAATACACCTGTAAACCTCCAATTCACCTGTAATCACACAATACACCTGTAAATGTACAATACACCTGTAAACCACCAATACACCTGCAAATGTACAATACACCTGCAAATGTACAATACACCTGTAAATGTACAATACACCTGTAAATGTACAATACACCTGTAAACCTCCAATACACCTGTAAATGCACAATACACTTGTAAATGCACAATACACCTGTAAATGCACAATATACCTGAAAATATACAATACACCTGTAAATGTACAATACACTTGTAAACCTCCAATAAGAACATAAGAACATTAAAACATAAGAACTAGGAGCAGGAGTAGGCCATCTGGCCCCTCGAGCATGCTCCGCCATTCAATGAGATCATGGCTGATCTTTTGTGGACTCAGCTCCACTTTCCGGCCCGAACACCATAACCCTTAATCCCTTTATTCTTCAAAAAACTATCTTTACCTTAAAAACATTTAATGAAGGAGCCTCAACTGCTTCACTGGGCAAGGAATTCCATAGATTCACAACCCTTTGGGTGAAGAAGTTCCTCCTAAACTCAGTCCTAAATCTACTTCCCCTTATTTTGAGGCTATGTCCCCTAGTTCTGCTTTCACCCGCCAGTGGAAATAACCTGCCCGCATCTATCCTATCTATTCCCTTCATAATTTAATATGTTTCTATAAGATCCCCTCTCATCCTTCTAAATTCCAACGAGTACAGTCCCAGTCTACTCAACCTCTCCTCGTAATCCAACCCCTTCAGCTCTGGGATTAATCTAGTGAATCTCCTCTGCACACCCTCCAGTGCCAGTACGTCCTTTCTCAAGTAAGGAGACCAAAATCGAACTCAATACTCCAGGTGTGGCCTCACTAACACCTTATACAATTGCAGCATAACCTACCTAGTCTTAAACTCCATCCCTCTAGCAATGAAGGACAAAATTCCATTTGCCTTCTTAATCACCTGTTGCACCTGTAAACCAACTTACTGTGACTCATGCACTAGCACACCCAGGTCTCTCTGCACAGCAGCATGCTTTAATATTTTATTGTTTAAATAATAATCCCGTTTGCTGTTATTCCTACCAAAATGGATAACCTCACATTTGTCAACATTGTATTCCATTTGCCAGACCCTAGCCCATTCACTTAACCTATCCAAATCCCTCTGCAGACTTCCAGTATCCTCTGCACTTTTCGCTTTACCACTCATCTTAGTGTCATCTGCAAACTTGGACACACTGCCCTTGGTCCCCAGCTCTAAATCATCTATGTAGATTGTGAACAATTGTGGGCCCAACACGGATCCCTGAGGGACACCACTAGCTACTGATCGCCAACCAGAGAAGCACCCATTAATCCCCACTCTTTGCTTTCTATTAATTAACCAATCCTCTATCCATGCTACTACTTTACCCTTAATGCCATGCATCTTTATCTTATGCAGCAACCTTTTGTGTGGCACCTTGTCAAAAGCTTTCTGGAAATCCAGATATACCACATCCATTAGCTCCCCGTTATCTACTGCACTGGTAATGTCCTCAAAAAATTCCACTAAATTAGTTAGGCACGACCTGCCCTTTATGAATCCATGCTGCGTCTGCCCAATGGGGCAATTTCTATCCAGATGACTCACTATTTCTTCCTTGATGATAGATTCCAGCATCTTCCCTACTACCGACGTTAAGCTCACTGGCCTATAATTTCCTGCTCTCTGCCTACCTCCTTTTTTAAACAGTGGTGTCACGTTTGCTAATTTCCAATCCACCGGGACCACCCCAGAGTCTAGTGAATTTTGGTAAATCATCACTAGTGCATCTGCAATTTCCCTAGCCATCTCTTTTAGCACTCTGGGATGCATTCCATCAGGGCCAGGAGACTTGTCTACCTTTAGCCCCATTAGTTTGCCCATCACTACCTCCTTAGTGATAACAATCCTCTTAAGGTCATCACCTGTCATAGCCTCATTTCTATCAGTCACTGGCATGTTATTTGTGTCTTCCACTGTGAAGACCGACCCAAAAAACCTGTTCAGTTCCTCAGCCATTTCCTCATCTCCCATTATTAAAACTCCCTTCTCATCCTCTAAAGGACCAATATTTACCTTAGCCACTCTTTTTTGCTTTATATATTTGTAAAAACTTTTGCCTACTGTTTTTATATTCTGAGCAAGTTTACTCTCATACTCTATCTTACTCTTCTTTATAGCTTTTTTAGTAGCTTTCTGTTGCCCCTTAAATATTTCCCAGTCCTCTAGTCTCCCACCAATCTTTGCCACTTTATATGCTCTTTCCTTCAATTTGATACTCTCCCTTATTTCCTTAGATATCCACGGTCGATTTTCCCTCTTTCTACCGTCCTTCCTTTTTGTGGGTATGAACCTTTGCTGAACACTGTGAAAAATCGCTTGGAAGGTTCTCCACTGTTCCTCAACTGTTCCACCATAAAGTCTTTGCTCCCAGTCTACCTTAGCTAGTTCTTCTCTCATCCCATTGTAATCTCCTTTGTTTAAACACAAAACACTAGTATTTGATTTTACCTTCTCACCCTCCATCTGTATTTTAAATTCCACCATATTGTGATCGCTCCTTCCGAGAGGATCCCTAACTATGAGATCATGAATGAATCCTGTTTCATTACACAGGACAAGATCTAGGACCGCTTGTTCCCTCGTAGGTTCCATTACATACTGTTCTAGGAAACTATCGCGGATACATTCTATAAACTCCTCCTCAAGGTTGCCTTGACCGACCTGGTTAAACCAATCGACATGTAGATTAAAATCCCCCATGATAACTGCTGTACCATTTCTTTTTTTTTAAAATAAATTTAGATTACCCAATTATTTTTTCCAATTAAGGGGCAATTTAGCGTGGCCAATCCACCTACTCTGCACATTTTTGGGTTGTGGGGGCGAAACCCACGCAGACACGGGGAGAATGTGCAAACTCCACACGGACAGTGACCCAGAGCCGGGATCGAACCTGGGACCTCAGCGCCGTGAGGCGGTTGTGCTAACCACTAGGCCACCGTGCTGCCCTTGCTGTATGCATCAGTTATCTCTTTGTTTATTGCCTGCCCCACCATAATGTTACTATTTGGTGGCCGATAGACTACTCCGATCAGTGACTTTTTCGCCTTATTATTCCTGATTTCCACAAATGGATTCAACCTTATCCTCCATAGCACCGATATCATCCCTAACTATTGCCCGGAAGTCATCCTTAAATAACAGAGCTGCACCACCTCCCTTACCATCCACTCTGTCCTTCCGAATAGTTTGATACCCTTGGATATTTAACTCCCAGTCGTGACCATCCTTTAACCATGTTTCAGTAATGGCCACTAAATCATAGTCATTCATGATGATTTGCGCCATCAACTCATTTACTTTATTCCGAATACTATGAGCATTCAGGTAAAGTACACTTATGTTGGTTTTTTTACCTCTGTTTTGAATCTTAACATCTCCAGTTTTACTCCTTTTAGTATTACTGGGCCTATTCACTGATCTCCCCTCAGTCACTGTACCTTGTACTGTCGCCCTTTTTGATTTTTGACTATGTCTTCTCTGCCTTGCACTTTCCCCTTTACTTCCTTTTGCTTCTGTCCCTGTTTTACTACCTTCCAACTTCCTGCATCGGTCCCCATCCCCCGCCACATTAGTTTAATACGTCTGTAAACGCACAATACACCTATAAATGTACAATACACCTGTAAACCTCCAATACACCTGTCAAAGCACAATACACCTGCAAAGGAATAATAGACATTTAAATGCACAATACACCTGTAAATGTACAATATACCTGTAAATGTACAATATACCTGTAAATGTACAATATATCTGTAAATGTACACAACACAAATGTAAATGCACAATACACCTGGAAATGTACAATACATCTGTAAACCTCCAATACACCTGTAAACCTCCAATACACCTGTTACTGTTACCTGTAAAGGTACAATACATCTTTAAATGCACAAAACACTTGTAAATGTACAATACATCTGTAAACCTCCAATATACCTGTAAATGTAAAATACACCTGTAAACCTCCAATATACCTGTAAATGTACAATACACCTGTAAACCTCCAATATACCTGTAAATGTAAAATACACCTGTAAACCTCCAATATACCTGTAAATGTACAATACACCTGTAAATGTACAATACACCTGTAAATGTACAATACACCTGTAAATATGCAATACACCTGTAAATGTACAATACACCTGTAAACCTCCAATACTCCTGTAAATCTTACCTGTAAAGGTACAATACATCTTTAAATGCACAATACACTTGTCAATGTACAATACACCTGTCAATGTACAATACACCTGCAAAGGAACAATACACCTTTAAATGCACAATACACATGTAGACCTCCAATACACCTGTAAACCTCCAATACACCTGTAAATGTTCAATACATCTGTAAAACTCCAATAGATGTGCAAATGTACAAAAGACCTGTAAATGTACAATACACCTGGAAATGTACAATGCAACTGTAAACCTCCAATACACCTGTAAACCTTCAATACACCTGTAAATGCACAATACATCTGTAAACCTTCAATACACCTGTAAATGCACAATACTCCTGTAAATGTACAATACACCTGTAATCCTCCAATACACCTGTTAATGTTACCTGTAAAGGTACAATACATCTTTAAATGCACAAAACACTTGTAAATGTACAATACATCTGTAACCTCCAATACACCTGGAAATGTACAATACACCTGAAAATGTACAATACACCTGGAAATGCACAATACTCCTGTAAATGTACAATACACCTGTAATCCTCCAATACACCTGTTAATGTTACCTGTAAAAGTACAATACATCTTTAAATGCACAATACACTTGTAAATGTATAGTACATCTGTAACCTCCAATACACCTGGAAATGTACAATACACCTGGAAATGTACAATACACCTGGAAATGTACAATACACCTGTAAACCTCCAATACATCTGTAATGTACAATGCAACTGTAAATGCACAATACACTTGTTAACTTCCAATACACCTGTAAATACACAACTACACCTGTAAACTTCCAATACACCTGTAATCATCCAATACCCCTGTAAATGCACAATACACCTGTAAACGTCCAATATAGATATAACCTCCAATACACCTGTAAACCTCCAATACACCTGTAAATGTACAACACACCTGTAAACCTTTAATACATCTGTAACACTCAACACACCTGTAAAGCTTCAAGGCACCTGTAAACATCCAACACACCAGTAATCCTTCATTTCACCTGTAAACATTCAACATTCAACACACCTGTAAACATCCAACACACCTGTAGACCTCCAACACACCTGCAAACCTGCAACACACCTGGGAACATTCAATATACCAGTAATCCTCCAGCATCTCTAAGTGAGCGTGTGAATGGATGAGTGAGCAAGCGTGCAATTGCTGCGTAGAAAGGTTGCCTGTGATTCACCTTCCAGTCTAAATGATTAAATGGGGACAGTTCCCTCCTGACTGAGACAGACCCCAGCCTCCCCCACTCTTCTCTCCCAGGATTCCACAGGCTGGGTATAGCACGCTGCCTTTGTTCGCACTCCCTCTCTCACTGGCACTTTCAGACACACACACCCTTTACCAGCTCAGCTCCAGGTGCTGGACTACACATTAATACACATGAGTACAAACCCGAGGTTGTGCCAAATTGTAATTGTTCTCCGGTGGGGTACACGATTGAAGATTTGGAGTGATGGAGTCTAATGAATATAGTGAGGGAATCATGGCCAAGCCAATCGCTGTCACTGGGCACCCAGGTTTATGATTGGGTAAAGTGGTGAACGTATTCTCTGACATGCGGCATTACAATTTAAGCTTTTCCTGTTGATGGTGTGAGGAACAAGGGTTTTTACTTTTTTATTGATGAGCTGCACAGTAAACAGATTACACTGACTTGAGCCAGAGAGAAGGATGTTTCACATTTCCTGGGCCCAGCTTTCGAAGCCCCCTCCTTTCACTGTCCAACTGCCCAGGATTATTCCTTCTACAATGAGAAATTTCCCCAAGCCATTTCAAACCTGTGAGAGGAAAATCATTTCAAAGATGACTGTACCACTGGCTGGGATGATGAATCTAACAAGGCCGCATTGCACTTATCTGTCTGCCTTACACAAAGTCACCAATCTTGCACACAGGACCGGTAAACGGCACCGACGTTTTGTTTATTTGAAGGCACAGTACACAATACCGGCAGGGTGAACTCCTTTATGGATTCAGCAACTGTTTCTCACAAGGACAGCACAGCGGCAATATCTCCACATACACTGGCCGCTGCTCACATGGTGTCCTGTGTGTGGGTGTCCTGTATGTGGGTGTCCTGTGTGCGTCGGTGTCCTGTGTGCGGGTGTCCTGTGTGTGGGTGTCCTGTATGTGGGTGCCCTGTGTGTGGGTGCCCTGTGTGTGGGTGCCCTGTATGTGGGTGCCCTGTGTGTGGGTGTCCTGTGTGTGGGTGTCCTGTGTGTGGGTGTCCTGTGTGTGGGTGCCCTGTGTGTGGGTGCCCTGTGTGTGGGTGCCCTGTGTGTGGGTGTCCTGTGTGTGGGTGCCCTGTGTGTGGGTGTCCTGTGTGTGGGTGTCCTGTGTGTGGGTGCCCTGTGTGTGGGTGCCCTGTGTGTGGGTGTCCTGTGTGTGGGTGTCCTGTGTGCAGGTGTCCTGTGTGCGGGTGTACTGCACGCTGGTGTCCTGTATGTGGGTGTCCTGTGAGTGGGTGCCCTGTGTGCGGGTGTACTGCACGCTGGTGTCCTGTGTGTGGGTGCCCTGTTAATGGGTGCCCTGTGTGTGGGTGTCCTGTGTGCGGGTGCCCTGTGTGTGGGTGTCCTGTGTGTGGGTGTCCTGTGTGCAGGTGTCCTGTGTGTGGGTGCCCTGTGTGCGTCGGTGTCCTGTGTGTGGGTGCCCTGTGTGCGTCGGTGTCCTGTGTGTGGGTGCCCTGTGTGTGGGTGCCCTGTGTGTGGGTGCCCTGTGTGTGGGTGCCCTGTGTGCGTCGGTGTCCTGTGTGTGGGTGCCCTGTGTGTGGGTGTCCTGTGTGCAGGTGTCCTGTGTGCGGGTGCCCTGTGTGTGGGTGCCCTGTGTGTGGGTGCCCTGTGTGTGGGTGCCCTGTGTGTGGGTGCCCTGTGTGTGGGTGCCCTGTGTGCGGGTGCCCTGTGTGTGGGTGTACTGCACGCTGGTGTCCTGTATGTGGGTGTCCTGTGTGTGGGTGCCCTGTGTGTGGGTGCCCTGTGTGTGGGTGTACTGCACGCTGGTGTCCTGTATGTGGGTGTCCTGTGAGTGGGTGCCCTGTGTGTGGGTGCCCTGTGTGTGGGTGTACTGCACGCTGGTGTCCTGTGTGTGGGTGCCCTGTGTGCGGGTGTACTGCACGCTGGTGTCCTGTGTGCGGGTGTCCTGTGTGCGGGTGCCCTGTGTGTGGGTGTACTGCACGCTGGTGTCCTGTGCTATTCAGCAATGATGGCTTCATATTCTCTGCCATCTCCGAGCATTGAGTCAATATTGTGACCTTTCTGTTTCTCCGAAAGGTCTTTTGAGAAAGCTTCGATCGAGGTTGAAGCTATAACCAGCTCCATTATCTGTTCAGACATCAGTCCTGAAGATTCACAATCCCTGTCCTTATCAGGACCTCTGCTGATGAACCGATCCATTGAATCCTGCGCTTGCTGCCTGTGGGACGCCTCCTGAAGCTCGCTGAGCTGATTCTACAGCATCTTCCCTGGTTTATCAGACAGGCGTTCTGCTCCTCACACAGGCCCAACGTGCTGACTGAATGTAAACCCCTCATTTCCAACGGCTGTGTTTCTTTTAATCCTGTCTTGATCCAAATCTGTGAGGGATAAATTCAAAAAGCAGTTTGATCCTGTTATAACCTGCCCGGATCCTATTGGCTGAGGACAGTTGCTTGCCC
>NC_052169.1:2026929-2089858 GCF_902713615.1 Scyliorhinus canicula | reverse complement strand
TGACAGTGCGGCACTCCCTCAGTACTGACCCTCTGACTGTACGGCACTCCCTCAGTACTGACCCTCTGACAGTGCGGCACTCCCTCAGTACTGACCCTCTGACAGTGCGGCACTCCCTCAGTACTGACCCTCTGACAGTGCGGCACCCCCTCAGTACTGACCCTCTGACAGTGCGGCACTCCCTCAGTACTGACCCTCTGACAGTGCGGCACTCCCTCAGTACTGACCCTCTGACAGTGCAGCACTCCCTCAGTACTGACCCTCTGACAGTGCGGCACTCCCTCAGTACTGACCCTCTGACAGTGCAGCACTCCCTCAGTACTGACCCTCTAACAATGCAGCCCTCCCTCAGTACTGACCCTCCCACAGTGCGGGGCTCCCTCAGTACTGACCCTCTGACAGTGCAGCACTCCCTCAGTACTGACCCTCTGACAGTGCAGCACTCCCTCAGTACTGACCCTCTGACAGTGCAGCACTCCCTCAGTACTGACCCTCTGACAGTGCGGCACTCCCTCAGTACTGACCCTCTGACAGTGCGGCATTCCCTCAGTACTGACCCTCTGACAGTGCGGCATTCCCTCAGTACTGACCCTCTGACAGTGCAGCACTCCCTCAGTACTGACCCTCTGACAGTGCGGCACTCCCTCAGTACTGACCCTCTGACAGTGCAGCACTCCCTCAGTACTGACCCTCTGACAGTGTGGCACTCCCTCAGTACTGACCCTCTGACAGTGCGGCATTCCCTCAGTACTGACCCTCTGACAGTGCAGCACTCCCTCAGTACTGACCCTCTGACAGTGCGGCACTCCCTCAGTACTGACCCTCTGACAGTGCAGCACTGCCTCAGTACTGACCCTCTGACAGTGCAGCACTCCCTCAGTACTGACCCTCTGACAGTGCGACACTCCCTCAGTACTGACCCTCTGACAGTGCGGCGCTCCCTTAGTACTGACCCTCTGACAGTGCGGCACTCCCTCAGTACTGACCCTCCGATAGTGCGGCACCCCCTCAGTACTGACCCTCTGACAGTGCAGCACTGCCTCAGTACTGACCCTCTGACAGTGTGGCACTCCCTCAGTACTGACCCTCTGACAGTGCGGCACTCCCTCAGTACTGAACCTCTGACAGTGCGGCACTCCCTCAGTACTGACCCTCTGACAGTGCGGCACTCCCTCAGTATTGCCCCTCTGTCAGTGCGGCACTTCCTCAGTACTGACCCTCTGACAGTGCGGCGCTCCCTCAGTACTGACCCTCTGACAGTGCGGCACTCCCTCAGTAGGGACATATCTGCACACTGACTGGTGTCTCTCAGTCCTCTCTCTCTCTCTCTGGGAGATATCTGTACACTGACTGGTGTCTCTCAGTCCCCTCTCTCTCAGGGAGATATCTGTTCACTGACTGGTGTCTCTCAGTCCCCTCTCTCAGGGAGATATCTGTACACTGGCTGGTGTCTCTCAGTCCCCTCTACCTCTCAGGGAGATATCTGTACACTGACTGGTGTCTCTCAGTCCCCTCTCTCTCTCGTGGAGATATCTGTACACTGACTGTTGTCTCTCAGTCCCCTCTCTCTCAGGGAGATATCTGTTCACTGACTGGTGTCTCTCAGTCCCCCCTCTCTCAGGGAGATATCTGTACACTGACCGGTGTCTCTCAGTCCCCTCTCTCTCTCAGGGAGATATCTGTACACTGGCTGGTGTCTCTCAGTCCCCTCTCTCTCTCAGGGAAATATCTGTACACTGACTGGTGTCTCTCAGTCCCCTCTCTCAGGGAGATATCTGTACACTGACTGGTGACTCTCAGTCCCCTCGCTCTCTCAGGGAGATATCTGTACACTGACTGCTGTCTCTCAGTCCCCTCTCTCTCAGGGAGATATCTGTACACTGACTGGTGTCTCTCAGTCCCCTCTCTCTCTCAGGGAGATATCTGTACACTGGCTGGTGTCTCTCAGTCCCCTCTCTCTCTCAGGGAGATATCTGTACACTGACTGGTGTCTCTCAGTCCCCTCTCTCTCTCAGGGAGATATCTGTACACTGACTGGTGTCTCTCAGTCCCCTCTCTCTCAGGGAGATATCTGTACACTGACTGACTGGTGTCTCTCAGTCCCCTCTCTCTCTCAGGGAGATATCTGTACACTGACTGCTGTCTCTCAGTCCCCTCTCTCTCAGGGAGATATCTGTACACTGACTGGTGTCTCTCAGTCCCCTCTCTCTCTCAGGGAGATATCTGTACACTGACTGCTGTCTCTCAGTCCCCTCTCTCTCAGGGAGATATCTGTACACTGACTGGTGTCACTCAGTCCTCTCTCTCTCAGGGAGATATCTGTACACTGACTGGTGTCTCTCAGTCCCCTCTCTCTCTCAGGGAGATATCTGTACACTGACTGGTGTCACTCAGTCCTCTCTCTCTCTCAGGGAGATATCTGTACACTGATTGGTGTCTCTCAGTCCCCTCTCTCTCAGGGAGATATCTGTACACTGGCTGGTGTCTCTCAGTCCCCTCTACCTCTCAGGGAGATATCTGTACACTGACTGGTGTCTCTCAGTCCCCTCTCTCTCTCAGTGGAGATATCTGTACACTGACTGTTGTCTCTCAGTCCCCTCTCTCTCAGGGAGATATCTGTTCACTGACTGGTGTCTCTCAGTCCCCCCTCTCTCAGGGAGATATCTGTACACTGACTGGTGTCTCTCAGTCCCCTCTCTCTCTCAGGGAGATATCTGTACACTGGACTGGTGTCTCTCAGTCCCCTCTCTCTCTCAGGGAATATCTGTACACTGACTGGTGTCTCTCAGTCCCCCTCTCTCAGGGAGATATCTGTACACTGACTGGTGTCTCTCAGTCCCCTCGCTCTCTCAGGGAGATATCTGTACACTGACTGCTGTCTCTCAGTCCCCTCTCTCTCAGGGAGATATCTGTACACTGACTGGTGTCTCTCAGTCCCCTCTCTCTCTCAGGGAGATATCTGTACACTGGCTGGTGTCTCTCAGTCCCCTCTCTCTCTCAGGGAGATATCTGTACACTGACTGGTGTCTCTCAGTCCCCTCTCTCTCTCAGGGAGATATCTGTACACTGACTGGTGTCTCTCAGTCCCCTCTCTCTCAGGGAGATATCTGTACACTGACTGGTGTCTCTCAGTCCCCTCTCTCTCTCAGGGAGATATCTGTACACTGACTGCTGTCTCTCAGTCCCCTCTCTCTCAGGGAGATATCTGTACACTGACTGGTGTCTCTCAGTCCCCTCTCTCTCTCAGGGAGATATCTGTACACTGACTGCTGTCTCTCAGTCCCCTCTCTCTCAGGGAGATATCTGTACACTGACTGGTGTCTCTCAGTCCCTCTCTCTCTCAGGGAGATATCTGTACACTGACTGGTGTCTCTCAGTCCCCTCTCTCTCTCAGGGAGATATCTGTACACTGACTGGTGTCTCTCAGTCCCTCTCTCTCTCAGGGAGATATCTGTACACTGACTGGTGTCTCTCAGTCCCCTCTCTCTCAGGGAGATATCTGTACACTGACTGGTGTCTCTCAGTCCTCTCTCTCTCTCTCAGGGAGATATCTGTACACTGACTGCTGTCTCTCAGTCCCCTCTCTCTCAGGGAGATATCTGTACACTGACTGGTGTCTCTCAGTCCCCTCTCTCTCAGGGAGATATCTGTACACTGACTGATGTCTCTCAGTCCCCTCTCTCTCTCAGGGAGATATCTGTACACTGACTGGTGCCTCTCAGTCCCCTCTCTCTCAGGGAGATATCTGTACACTGACTGGTGTCTCTCAGTCCCCTCTCTCTCAGGGAGATATCTGTACACTGACTGGTGTCTCTCACCCCCTCTCTCTCGGGAGATATCTGTACACTGACTGGTGTCTCTCAGTCCCCCCCCCCCCCCCCCTCTCTCTCAGGGAGATATCTGTACACTGACTGGTGCCTCTCAGTCCCCTCTCTCTCAGGGAAATATCTGTACACTGACTGGTGTCTCTCAGTCCCCTCTCTCTCTCAGGGAGATATCTGTACACTGACTGGTGTCTCTCAGGCCCCTCTCTCTCTCAGGGAGATATCTGTACACTGACTGGTGTCTCTCAGTCCCCTCTCTCTCTCAGGGAGATATCTGTACACTGTCTGGTGTCTCTCAGTCCCCTCTCTCTCTCAGGGAGATATCTGTACACTGACTGGTGTCTCTCAGTCCCCTCTCTCTCTCAGGGAGATATCTGTACACTGACTGGTGTCTCTCAGTCCCCTCTCTCTCTCAGGGAGATATCTGTACACTGACTGGTGTCTCTCAGTCCCCTCTCTCTCAGGGAATATCTGTACACTGACTGATGTCTCTCAGTCCCCTCTCTCTCAGGGAGATATCTGTACACTGACTGGTGTCTCTCAGTCCCCCCTCTCTCTCAGGGAGATATCTGTACACTGACTGGTGTCTCTCAGTCCCCTCTCTCAGGGAAATATCTGTACACTGACTGGTGTCTCTCAGTCCCCTCTCTCTCAGGGAAATATCTGTACACTGACTGGTGTCTCTCAGTCCCCTCTCTCTCTCTCATGAGATATCTGTACACTGACTGGTGTCTCTCAGTCCCCTCTCTCTCAGGGAAATATCTGTACACTGACAGGTGTCTCTCAGTCCCCTCTCTCTCAGGGAGATATCTGTGCACTGACTGGTGTCTCTCAGTCCCCTCTCTCTCTCAGGGAGATATCTGTACACTGACTGGTGTCTCTCAGTCCCCTCTCTCTCTCAGGGAGATATCTGTACACTGACTGGTGTCTCTCAGTCCCTCTCTCTCTCAGGGAGATATCTGTACACTGACTGGTGTCTCTCAGTCCCCTCTCTCTCTCGGGGAGATATCTGTACACTGACTGGTGTCTCTCAGTCCCCCTCTCTCTCAGGGAGATATCTGTACACTGACTGGTGTCTCTCAGTCCCCCTCTCTCTCAGGGAGATATCTGTACACTGACTGGTGTCTCTCAGTCCCCTCTCTCTCTCAGGGAGATATCTGTACACTGACTGGTGTCTCTCAGTCCCCTCTCTCTCAGGGAGATATCTGTACACTGACTGGTGTCTCTCAGTCCCCCTCTCTCTCTCAGGGAGATATCTGTACACTGACTGGTGTCTCTCAGTCCCCCTCTCTCTCAGGGAGATATCTGTACACTGACTGGTGTCTCTCAGTCCCCCTCTCTCTCAGGGAGATATCTGTACACTGACTGGTGTCTCTCAGTCCCCTCTCTCTCTCAGGGAGATATCTGTACACTGACTGGTGTCTCTCAGTCCCCTCTCTCAGGGAGATATCTGTACACTGACTGGTGTCTCTCAGTCCCCTCTCTCTCTCAGGGAGATATCTGTACACTGACTGGTGTCTCTCAGTCCCCTCTCTCTCAGGGAGATATCTGTACACTGACTGGTGTCTCTCAGTCCCCTCTCTCTCTCAGGGAGATATCTGTACACTGACTGGTGTCTCTCAGTCCCCTCTCTCCTCAGGGAGATATCTGTACACTGACTGATGTCTCTCAGTCCCCCCTCTCTCTCAGGGAGATATCTGTACACTGACTGGTGTCTCTCAGTCCCGTCTCTCTCAGGGAGATATCTGTACACTGACTGGTGTCTCTCAGTCCCCTCTCTCTCTCAGGGAGATATCTGTACACTGACTGGTGTCTCTCAGTCCCCACTCTCTCAGGGGATATCTGTACACTGACTGGTGTCTCTCAGTCCCCTCTCTCTCTCAGGGAGATATCTGTACACTGACTGGTGTCTCTCAGTCCCCTCTCTCCTCAGGGAGATATCTGTACACTGACTGGTGTCTCTCAGTCCCCCCTCTCTCTCAGGGAGATATCTGTACACTGACTGGTGTCTCTCAGTCCCCTCTCTCCAGGGAGATATCTGTACACTGACTGGTGTCTCTCAGTCCCTCTCTCTCTCAGGGAGATATCTGTACACTGACTGGTGTCTCTCAGTCCCCTCTCTCTCTCAGGGAGATATCTGTACACTGACTGGTGTCTCTCAGTCCCCTCTCTCCCTCAGGGAGATATCTGTACACTGACTGGTGTCTCTCAGTCCCCCCTCTCTCTCAGGGAGATATCTGTACACTGACTGGTGTCTCTCAGTCCCCTCTCTCTCTCAGGGAGATATCTGTACACTGACTGGTGTCTCTCAGTCCCCTCTCTCCCTCAGGGAGATATCTGTACACTGACTGGTGTCTCTCAGTCCCCTCTCTCTCAGGGAGATATCTGTACACTGACGTTCCCTCTTGTTCAGGATGGTATCTGGGAGAAGCACCCTGGGGTACTGGTACCATTCAGTCTCCTTACTGAAGGTTGGCCATGACAGAGTTAACCCTGTTCACTTCCTGTGCGTGCATTTAATTTAGTTTTGGAATCAGAGGTATCCGCATTCAGCCCCCTGCCTGATCCCGCCCTGATGAAATGTGCGATGTGGACGGCGTTATTGCAGTCGCTGCTTCCTCCTCCCTCCCTCCATCCCTCTCTCTGTCTCCTTCCCTTCCCCAACTACCTCCCAAATCAGGCCCTATCCTCACCTCTCCCTCACCCTCTCCTCTTTGCTGCAGCATCGATCGGAAGGTAGTGTGTGATGCCTGGTAGCCAGGAGGGCAATAAGGTAGCCTATTGCTCCAGCTGCATTCTGCCTGTGTGGGATTGTTTGACTATAAACAGGATGAACTAGGATTACAGCATCCTTCAGACGGGTAAGTGGACAATACATGGAGGAAGCAGGATTGTAGCCCCTGCTTCACATCACTTTGCAGAGGGAAGGTGTTTCACAGTGCTGGAGAATTGATTTGTCACTAAGTGTGATGTGAATTAGATTGCGAATGGAGGGTTGTACCTGCTTGTGAGGTGGTTAATTCATACATCATTTGAAAATCACGGTGAAATCCAGGGCTGACGGAACTGACTGAAATTAAAGATTTAACATTCTTCTCACACATCAATGCCTTGGATTTGTGTCTTCATCGCAGCCGAGGCTATTGTGCTGCTGCAGGGAGAGGCAGCTCAATCTGCAAATGTCGGACACACAAATGTTTGAGAGACGGTTAATATAGCAGGAGTATGTGTGTCTGTGTGTCTCTGTGTGTGTGTGTGTGTGTCTGTCTGTGTGTGTCTGTGTGTGTGTGTCTGTCTGTCTGTGTGTCTCTGTGTGTGTGTGCGTCTGTGTGTGTCTGTCTGTGTGTGTCTGTGTGTGTGTGTGTGTGTGTCTGTCTGTGTGTGTCTGTGTGTGTGTGCGTCTGTGTGTCTGTGTGTGTGTGTCTGTGTGTTCCTATGTGTGTGTGTGTCTGTCTGTGTGTGTGTGTCTGCATGTGTGTATGTCTGTATGTGTGTGTGTCTGTCTGTGTGTCTGTGTGTGTGTATGTCAGTGTCTGTGTGTGTGTTCATGTGTGTGTGTCTGCATGTGTGTGTGTCTGCATGTGTGTGTGTCTGTGTGTGTGTCTGCGTGTGTGTGTGTCTGTGTGTGTATGTGGGTCTGTATGTATGTGTGTGTCTGTGTGTGTCTGCGTGTGTGTCTGTGTGTGTGTGTGTGTCTGCATGTGTGTGTGTCTGTGTGTGTGTGTGTGTGTCTGTGTCTGCATGTGTATGTGTCTGTGTGTGTGTCTGCGTGTGTGTCTGTGTGTGTGTCTGCATGTGTGTGTGTCTGTGTGTGTGTCTGCATGTGTGTGTGTCTGTGTGTGTGTCTGCGTGTGTGTCTGTGTGTGTGTCTGCATGTGTATGTGTCTGTGTGTGTGTCTGCGTGTGTGTCTGTGTGTGTGTCTGCATGTGTGTGTGTCTGTGTGTGTGTCTGCATGTGTGTGTGTCTGTGTGTGTGTCTGCGTGTGTGTCTGTGTGTGTGTCTGCATGTGTATGTGTCTGTGTGTGTGTCTGCGTGTGTGTCTGTGTGTGTGTCTGCATGTGTGTGTGTCTGTGTGTGTGTCTGCGTGTGTGTTTGTGTGTGTGTGTGTGTCTGCATGGATGTGTGTCTGTGTGTGTCTATCTGTGTCTGTGTATGTGTCTCTCTGTGTCCTTGTGTGTGTATATGTCAGTGTATGTGTGTGTGTCTGTGCGTGTGTCTGTGTGTGTGTGTGTGTGTATCTGTGTCTGTGTGTGTGTCTGTGTGTGTGTGTCTGTGTGTGTGTATCTGTGTCTGTGTGTGTCTGTGTATCTGTGTGTGTGTGCAAGTGTCTGTGTGTCTGGGTGTGTGTCTGTGTGTGCGTCGTGTGTGTGTGACTGTGTGTGTGAGTGTCTGTGTGTGTGTCTGTGTGTGTGTCTGTGTGCCTGTGTGTGTCTGTGTGTGTGTCTGTGTGCCTGTGTGCATCTGTGTCTGTCTGTGTGTGTATGTGTGTGTGTGTATGTGTGTCTGTGTGTGTGTGCGAGTGCCTGAGTGTGTGTCTGTGTGTCTGTGTGTGTGTGTCTGTGCATATGTCTGTGTATGACTGTGTGTGTATGTGTGTGTCTGTGTCTGTGTTTGTCTGTCTGTGTTTGTGTGTGTACCTGTGTGTGTAAGTATGTGTGTCTGTGTGTTTTGGTGTGTGTGTAAGTATGTTTGTGTTTGTTTGCGTTTGTATCTGTATTTGTGTGAGTGTCTATATATGTGTATCTATGTGTGTATGTATGAGATTGGGTGTAGACATGTGTCATGTGTCTCATGGTAGCATGGTGGTTAGCATCAATGCTTCACAGCTCCAGGGTCCCAGGTTCGATTCCCGGCTGGGTCACTGTCTGTATGGAGTCTGCACGTCCTCCCCCTGTGTGCGTGGGTTTCCTCCGGGTGCTCCGGTTTCCTCCCACAGTCCAAAGATGTGCAGGTTAGGTGGATTGGCCATGCTAAATTGCCCGTAGTGTAAGGTTAATGGGGGGATTGTTGGGTTACGGGTATACGGGTTACGTGGGTTTAAGTAGGGTGATCATTGCTCGGCACAACATCGAGGGCCGAATGTGCTGTACTGTTCTATGTTCTATGTGTGTTTCTGTGGTGCCTCCCTATTTTACAGATGACTCTGTGTGTGGGTGTGTGTCTGTGACTGTTTGTCCTTCTATCTTCACATTGATGATACCCTCCATCGTGTTCTGTGCCACAACCACAGTGCTAAATGGGACAGACTTCAAAAAGATCTAGCAGCTACAGACTGGGTATCCATGAGGTGCTGTGGGCCATCAGCAGCAGCAGAATTGTATTCACCCACAATCTGCAACCTCATGGCCCGGTATATCCCCCACTCTACCATTACCACCCAGCCAGGGGATCAACCCTGGTTCAATGATGAGCGCAGGAGAGCATGCCAGGAGCAACACCAGGCAGACCCAAAATGAGGTGTTAACCTGGTGAAGCTACAACACAGGATTACTTTGTGTCAAACAGCATAAGCAGCAAGTAATGAAAATCGCTTATTGTCACGAGTAGGCTTCAATGAAGTTACTGTGAAAAGCCCCTAGTCGCCACATTCCGGCGCCTGTTCGGGGAGGCTGGTACGGGAATCGAACCGTGCTGCTGGCCTGCTTGGTCTGATTTAAAAGCTAGCGATTTAGCCCAGTGAGCTAAACCAGCCCCTAAGTAATAGACAGAGCCAAGCGATTCCACAACCAACACATTAGATCTAAGCTCTGCTGTCCTGCCACATCCAGCCGTGAATGGTGATGGACAATTAAACAACTCACTGGAGGAGGAGGCTCCACAAATATCCCCATCCTCAATGATGGAGGAGTCCAGCACATCCATGCAAAAGACAAGGCTGAGGCATTCGCAACAATCTTCAGCCAGAAGTGCCGAATGGATGATCCATCTCGGTCTCCTCCGGAGGTCCCCAGCATCACAGATGCCAATCTTCAGCCAATACGATTCACTCCGCGTGATATCAAGAAACAGCTAAAGGCACTGGATACTGCAAAGGCTATTGGGGCTCTGACAATATCCCAGCAATAGTACTGAAGACTTGTGCTCCACAACTTGCCTCACCCCTAGCTAAGCTGTTCAGAGTATAGCTACAACACTGACATCTACCCAGCAATGTGGAAAATTGCCCAGATGTGACCTGTACACAAGAAACAGGACAAATCCAACCCAGCCAATTACTCCCCTATTAGTCTACTCTCAATCATCAGTAAAGTGATGGACAATGTCTGTACTTAGTTCCTGGTTACAGTGTCTGTACTTAGCTCCTGGTTACAGTGTCTGTACCCTGTTCCTGGTTACAGTGTCTGTACTGAGCTCCTGGTTACAGTGTCTGTACTGAGCTCCTGGTTACAGTGCCTGTACTGAGTTCCTGGTTACAGTGTCTGTACTGAGTTCCTGGTTACAGTGTCTGTACCCTGTTCCTGGTTACAGTGTCTGTACTGAGCTCCTGGTTACAGTGCCTGTACTGAGTTCCTGGTTACAGTGTCTGTACTGAGCTCCTGGTTACAGTGTCTGTACTGAGTTCCTGGTTACAGTGTCTGTACTGAGCTCCTGGTTACAGTGTCTGTACTGAGTTCCTGGTTACAGTGTCTGTACTGAGCTCCTGGCTACAGTGCCTGTACTGAGTTCCTGGTTACAGTGTCTGTACTTAGCTCCTGGTTACAGTGTCTGTACTGGTCTCCTGGTTACAGTGCCTGTACTGAGCTCCTGGTTACAGTGTCTGTACTGAGTTCCTGGTTACAGTGTCTGTACTGAGCTCCTGGTTACAGTGTCTGTACCGAGTTCCTGGTTACAGTGTCTGTACCGAGTTCCTGGTTACAGTGCCTGTACTGAGTTCCTGGTTACAGTGTCTGTACCCTGTTCCTGGTTACAGTGTCTGTACTGAGCTCCTGGTTACAGTGTCTGTACCGAGTTCCTGGTTACAGTGCCTGTACTGAGCTCCTGGTTACAGTGCCTGTACTGAGTTCCTGGTTACAGTGACTGTACTGAGTTCCTGGTTACAGTGCCTGTACTGAGTTCCTGGTTACAGTGTCTGTACTGAGCTCCTGGTTACAGTGTCTGTACTGAGCTCCTGGTTACAGTGTCTGTACTGAGTTCCTGGTTACAGTGTCTGTACTGAGCTCCTGGTTACAGTGTCTGTACTGAGTTCCTGGTTACAGTGCCTGTACTGAGTTCCTGGTTACAGTGTCTGTACTGAGTTCCTGGTTACAGTGCCTGTACAGAGCTCCTGGTTACAGTGTCTGTACTGAGCTCCTGGTTACAGTGTCTGTACTGAGCTCCTGGTTACAGTGTCTGTACTGAGTTCCTGGTTACAGTGTCTGTACTGAGCTCCTGGTTACAGTGTCTGTACTGAGTTCCTGGTTACAGTGACTGTACTGAGCTCCTGGTTACAGTGCCTGTACTGAGTTCCTGGTTACAGTGCCTGTACTGAGCTCCTGGTTACAGTGCCTGTACTGAGCTCCTGGTTACAGTGTCTGTACTTAGCTCCTGGTTACAGTGTCTGTACTGAGTTCCTGGTTACAGTGTCTGTACTGGTCTCCTGGTTACAGTGTCTGTACTGAGTTCCTGGTTCCAGTGCCTGTACCCTGTTCCTGGTTACAGTGTCTGTACTGAGTTCCTGGTTACAGTGTCTGTACTGAGTTCCTGGTTACAGTGTCTGTACTGAGTTCCTGGTTACAGTGTCTGTACTGAGCTCCTGGTTACAGTGTCTGTACTGAGTTCCTGGTTACAGTGTCTGTACTGAGCTCCTGGTTACAGTGTCTGTACTGAGTTCCTGGTTACAGTGCCTGTACTGAGCTCCTGGTTACAGTGTCTGTACTGAGTTCCTGGTTACAGTGCCTGTACTGAGCTCCTGGTTACAGTGTCTGTACTGAGCTCCTGGTTACAGTGTCTGTACTGAGCTCCTGGTTACAGTGCCTGTACTGAGCTCCTGGTTACAGTGTCTGTACTGAGTTCCTGGTTACAGTGCCTGTACTGACTTCCTGGTTACAGTGTCTGTACTGAGTTCCTGGTTACAGTGTCTGTACTGAGTTCCTGGTTACAGTGTCTGTACTGAGTTCCTGGTTACAGTGTCTGTACTGAGTTCCTGGTTACAGTGTCTGTACTGAGCTCCTGGTTACAGTGTCTGTACTGAGCTCCTGGTTACAGTGTCTGTACTGAGTTCCTGGTTACAGTGTCTGTACTGAGCTCCTGGTTACAGTGTCTGTACTGAGTTCCTGGTTACAGTGCCTGTACTGAGCTCCTGGTTACAGTGTCTGTACTGAGTTCCTGGTTACAGTGTCTGTACTGAGCTCCTGGTTACAGTGTCTGTACTGAGCTCCTGGTTACAGTGTCTGTACCCTGTTCCTGGTTACAGTGACTGTACTGAGTTCCTGGTTACAGTGTCTGTACCCTGTTCCTGGTTACAGTGCCTGTACTGAGCTCCTGGTTACAGTGCCTGTACTGAGCTCCTGGTTACAGTGTCTGTACTGAGCTCCTGGTTACAGTGCCTGTACTGAGCTCCTGGTTACAGTGTCTGTACTGAGCTCCTGGTTACAGTGTCTGTACCCTGTTCCTGGTTACAGTGTCTGTACTGAGTTCCTGGTTATAGTACCTGTACTGAGTTCCTGGTTACAGTGTCTGTACTGAGTTCCTGGTTACAGTGCCTGTACTGAGCTCCTGGTTACAGTGCCTGTACTGAGTTCCTGGTTACAGTGCCTGTACAGAGCTCCTGGTTACAGTGTCTGTACTGAGCTCCTGGTTACAGTGTCTGTACTGAGCTCCTGGTTACAGTGCCTGTACTGAGTTCCTGGTTACAGTGTCTGTACTGAGTTCCTGGTTACAGTGTCTGTACTGAGTTCCTGGTTACAGTGTCTGTACTGAGCTCCTGGTTACAGTGTCTGTACTGAGCTCCTGGTTACAGTGCCTGTACTGAGCTCCTGGTTACAGTGTCTGTACTGAGTTCCTGGTTACAGTGTCTGTACTGAGCTCCTGGTTACAGTGTCTGTACTGAGTTCCTGGTTACAGTGTCTGTACTGAGCTCCTGGTTACAGTGTCTGTACTGAGCTCCTGGTTACAGTGTCTGTACTGAGCTCCTGGTTACAGTGTCTGTACTGAGTTCCTGGTTACAGTGTCTGTACTGAGCTCCTGGTTACAGTGTCTGTACTGAGTTCCTGGTTACAGTGTCTGTACTGAGCTCCTGGTTACAGTGTCTGTACTGAGTTCCTGGTTACAGTGTCTGTACCCTGTTCCTGGTTACAGTGCCTGTACTGAGCTCCTGGTTACAGTGCCTGTACTGAGCACCTGGTTACAGTGTCTGTACTGAGCTCCTGGTTACAGTGTCTGTACCCTGTTCCTGGTTACAGTGCCTGTACTGAGCTCCTGGTTACAGTGCCTGTACTGAGCTCCTGGTTACAGTGTCTGTACTGAGCTCCTGGTTACAGTGTCTGTACTGAGCTCCTGGTTACAGTGTCTGTACTGAGCTCCTGGTTACAGTGTCTGTACTGAGTTCCTGGTTACAGTGTCTGTACTGAGCTCCTGGTTACAGTGTCTGTACTGAGTTCCTGGT
The DNA here is from genome assembly GCF_902713615.1 of Scyliorhinus canicula. Taxonomy (NCBI): domain Eukaryota; kingdom Metazoa; phylum Chordata; class Chondrichthyes; order Carcharhiniformes; family Scyliorhinidae; genus Scyliorhinus; species Scyliorhinus canicula. The sequence continues at coordinate 2,076,450 of NC_052169.1, read as the reverse complement.
TACAGTGACTGTACTGAGCTCCTGGTTACAGTGCCTGTACTGAGTTCCTGGTTACAGTGCCTGTACTGAGCTCCTGGTTACAGTGCCTGTACTGAGCTCCTGGTTACAGTGTCTGTACTTAGCTCCTGGTTACAGTGTCTGTACTGAGTTCCTGGTTACAGTGTCTGTACTGGTCTCCTGGTTACAGTGTCTGTACTGAGTTCCTGGTTCCAGTGCCTGTACCCTGTTCCTGGTTACAGTGTCTGTACTGAGTTCCTGGTTACAGTGTCTGTACTGAGTTCCTGGTTACAGTGTCTGTACTGAGTTCCTGGTTACAGTGTCTGTACTGAGCTCCTGGTTACAGTGTCTGTACTGAGTTCCTGGTTACAGTGTCTGTACTGAGCTCCTGGTTACAGTGTCTGTACTGAGTTCCTGGTTACAGTGCCTGTACTGAGCTCCTGGTTACAGTGTCTGTACTGAGTTCCTGGTTACAGTGCCTGTACTGAGCTCCTGGTTACAGTGTCTGTACTGAGCTCCTGGTTACAGTGTCTGTACTGAGCTCCTGGTTACAGTGCCTGTACTGAGCTCCTGGTTACAGTGTCTGTACTGAGTTCCTGGTTACAGTGCCTGTACTGACTTCCTGGTTACAGTGTCTGTACTGAGTTCCTGGTTACAGTGTCTGTACTGAGTTCCTGGTTACAGTGTCTGTACTGAGTTCCTGGTTACAGTGTCTGTACTGAGTTCCTGGTTACAGTGTCTGTACTGAGCTCCTGGTAACAGTCTCTGTACTGAGTTCCTGGTTACAGTGCCTGTACTGAGCTCCTGGTTACAGTGTCTGTACTGAGCTCCTGGTTACAGTGCCTGTACTGACTTCCTGGTTACAGTGTCTGTACTGAGTTCCTGGTTACAGTGTCTGTACTGAGTTCCTGGTTACAGTGTCTGTACTGAGCTCCTGGTTACAGTGTCTGTACTGAGCTCCTGGTTACAGTGACTGTACTGAGTTCCTGGTTACAGTGACTGTACCGGGTTCCTGGTTACAGTGTCTGTACTGAGCTCCTGGTTACAGTGACTGTACTGAGCTCCTGGTTACAGTGCCTGTACTGAGCTCCTGGTTACAGTGTCTGTACTGAGCTCCTGGTTACAGTGTCTGTACTGAGTTCCTGGTTACAGTGCCTGTACTGAGCTCCTGGTTACAGTGTCTGTACTGAGCTCCTGGTTACAGTGCCTGTACTGAGTTCCTGGTTACAGTGTCTGTACTGAGCTCCTGGTTACAGTGCCTGTACTGAGCTCCTGGTTACAGTGCCTGTACTGAGTTCCTGGTTACAGTGTCTGTACTGAGTTCCTGGTTACAGTGTCTGTACTGAGCTCCTGGTTACAGTGCCTGTACTGAGTTCCTGGTTACAGTGTCTGTACTGAGTTCCTGGTTACAGTGTCTGTACTGAGCTCCTGGTTACAGTGCCTGTACTGAGCTCCTGGTTACAGTGTCTGTACTGAGCTCCTGGTTACAGTGCCTGTACTGAGTTCCTGGTTACAGTGTCTGTACTGAGCTCCTGGTTACAGTGTCTGTACTGAGCTCCTGGTTACAGTGACTGTACTGAGTTCCTGGTTACAGTGCCTGTACTGAGTTCCTGGTTACAGTGTCTGTACTGAGTTCCTGGTTACAGTGCCTGTACAGAGCTCCTGGTTACAGTGTCTGTACTGAGCTCCTGGTTACAGTGTCTGTACTGAGCTCCTGGTTACAGTGTCTGTACTGAGTTCCTGGTTACAGTGTCTGTACTGAGTTCCTGGTTACAGTGCCTGTACTGAGCTCCTGGTTACAGTGCCTGTACTGAGTTCCTGGTTACAGTGTCTGTACTGAGCTCCTGGTTACAGTGTCTGTACTGAGCTCCTGGTTACAGTGACTGTACTGAGTTCCTGGTTACAGTGCCTGTACTGAGTTCCTGGTTACAGTGTCTGTACTGAGCTCCTGGTTACAGTGTCTGTACTGAGCTCCTGGTTACAGTGTCTGTACTGAGCTCCTGGTTACAGTGCCTGTACTGAGTTCCTGGTTACAGTGCCTGTACTGAGTTCCTGGTTACAGTGTCTGTACTGGTCTCCTGGTTACAGTGTCTGTACTGAGCTCCTGGTTACAGTGCCTGTACTGAGCTCCTGGTTACAGTGACTGTACTGAGCTCCTGGTTACAGTGTCTGTACTGAGCTCCTGGTTACAGTGTCTGTACTGAGCTCCTGGTTACAGTGTCTGTACTGAGTTCCTGGTTACAGTGTCTGTACTGAGCTCCTGGTTACAGTGCCTGTACTGAGCTCCTGGTTACAGTGTCTGTACTGAGCTCCTGGTTACAGTGTCTGTACTGAGTTCCTGGTTACAGTGTCTGTACTGAGTTCCTGGTTACAGTGTCTGTACTGGTCTCCTGGTTACGGTGTCTGTACTGAGCTCCTGGTTACAGTGTCTGTACTGAGTTCCTGGTTACGGTGTCTGTACTGAGTTCCTGGTTACAGTGTCTGTACTGAGTTCCTGGTTACAGTGCCTGTACTGAGTTCCTGGTTACAGTGTCTGTACTGAGTTCCTGGTTACAGTGTCTGTACCCTGTTCCTGGTTACAGTGTCTGTACTGAGTTCCTGGTTACAGTGTCTGTACTGAGCTCCTGGTTACAGTGTCTGTACTGAGCTCCTGGTTACAGTGCCTGTACTGAGCTCCTGGTTACAGTGTCTGTACTGAGCTCCTGGTTACAGTGCCTGTACTGAGCTCCTGGTTACAGTGTCTGTACTGAGTTCCTGGTTACAGTGTCTGTACTGAGCTCCTGGTTACAGTGACTGTACTGAGTTCCTGGTTACAGTGCCTGTACTGAGTTCCTGGTTACAGTGTCTGTACTGAGTTCCTGGTTACAGTGCCTGTACAGAGCTCCTGGTTACAGTGTCTGTACTGAGCTCCTGGTTACAGTGTCTGTACTGAGCTCCTGGTTACAGTGTCTGTACTGAGTTCCTGGTTACAGTGTCTGTACTGAGTTCCTGGTTACAGTGTCTGTACTGAGCTCCTGGTTACAGTGCCTGTACTGAGTTCCTGGTTACAGTGTCTGTACTGAGCTCCTGGTTACAGTGTCTGTACTGAGCTCCTGGTTACAGTGTCTGTACTGAGTTCCTGGTTACAGTGTCTGTACTGAGCTCCTGGTTACAGTGCCTGTACTGAGCTCCTGGTTACAGTGTCTGTACTGAGCTCCTGGTTACAGTGTCTGTACTGAGTTCCTGGTTACAGTGTCTGTACTGAGTTCCTGGTTACAGTGTCTGTACTGGTCTCCTGGTTACGGTGTCTGTACTGAGCTCCTGGTTACAGTGTCTGTACTGAGTTCCTGGTTACGGTGTCTGTACTGAGTTCCTGGTTACAGTGTCTGTACTGAGTTCCTGGTTACAGTGCCTGTACTGAGTTCCTGGTTACAGTGTCTGTACTGAGTTCCTGGTTACAGTGTCTGTACCCTGTTCCTGGTTACAGTGTCTGTACTGAGTTCCTGGTTACAGTGTCTGTACTGAGCTCCTGGTTACAGTGTCTGTACTGAGCTCCTGGTTACAGTGCCTGTACTGAGCTCCTGGTTACAGTGTCTGTACTGAGCTCCTGGTTACAGTGCCTGTACTGAGCTCCTGGTTACAGTGTCTGTACTGAGTTCCTGGTTACAGTGTCTGTACTGAGCTCCTGGTTACAGTGACTGTACTGAGTTCCTGGTTACAGTGCCTGTACTGAGTTCCTGGTTACAGTGTCTGTACTGAGTTCCTGGTTACAGTGCCTGTACAGAGCTCCTGGTTACAGTGTCTGTACTGAGCTCCTGGTTACAGTGTCTGTACTGAGCTCCTGGTTACAGTGTCTGTACTGAGTTCCTGGTTACAGTGTCTGTACTGAGTTCCTGGTTACAGTGTCTGTACTGAGCTCCTGGTTACAGTGCCTGTACTGAGTTCCTGGTTACAGTGTCTGTACTGAGCTCCTGGTTACAGTGTCTGTACTGGTCTCCTGGTTACAGTGTCTGTACTGAGCTCCTGGTTACAGTGCCTGTACTGAGCTCCTGGTTACAGTGCCTGTACTGAGCTCCTGGTTACAGTGTCTGTACTGAGCTCCTGGTTACAGTGTCTGTACTGAGCTCCTGGTTACAGTGTCTGTACAGAGCTCCTGGTTACAGTGCCTGTACTGAGCTCCTGGTTACAGTGTCTGTACTGAGCTCCTGGTTACAGTGTCTGTACTGAGCTCCTGGTTACAGTGCCTGTACTGAGTTCCTGGTTACAGTGTCTGTACTGAGTTCCTGGTCACAGTGCCTGTACTGAGTTCCTGGTTACAGTGTCTGTACTGAGCTCCTGGTTACAGTGTCTGTACTGAGCTCCTGGTTACAGTGACTGTACTGAGTTCCTGGTTACAGTGCCTGTACTGAGTTCCTGGTTACAGTGTCTGTACTGAGCTCCTGGTTACAGTGTCTGTACTGAGCTCCTGGTTACAGTGTCTGTACTGAGTTCCTGGTTACAGTGTCTGTACTGAGCTCCTGGTCACAGTGCCTGTACTGAGCTCCTGGTTACAGTGTCTGTACTGAGCTCCTGGTTACAGTGCCTGTACTGAGTTCCTGGTTACAGTGCCTGTACTGAGTTCCTGGTTACAGTGTCTGTACTGGTCTCCTGGTTACAGTGTCTGTACTGAGCTCCTGGTTACAGTGCCTGTACTGAGCTCCTGGTTACAGTGACTGTACTGAGCTCCTGGTTACAGTGTCTGTACTGAGTTCCTGGTTACAGTGTCTGTACTGAGCTCCTGGTTACAGTGTCTGTACTGAGTTCCTGGTTACAGTGTCTGTACTGAGCTCCTGGTTACAGTGCCTGTACTGAGCTCCTGGTTACAGTGTCTGTACTGAGTTCCTGGTTACAGTGTCTGTACTGAGTTCCTGGTTACAGTGTCTGTACTGAGCTCCTGGTTACAGTGTCTGTACTGGTCTCCTGGTTACAGTGCCTGTACTCAGCTCCTGGTTACAGTGTCTGTACTGAGTTCCTGGTTACAGTGTCTGTACTGAGTTCCTGGTTACAGTGTCTGTACTGAGCTCCTGGTTACAGTGTCTGTACTGGTCTCCTGGTTACAGTGCCTGTACTCAGCTCCTGGTTACAGTGTCTGTACTGAGTTCCTGGTTACAGTGTCTGTACTGAGTTCCTGGTTACAGTGTCTGTACTGAGTTCCTGGTTACAGTGTCTGTACTGAGCTCCTGGTTACGGTGTCTGTACTGAGTTCCTGGTTACAGTGTCTGTACTGAGTTCCTGGTTACAGTGCCTGTACTGAGTTCCTGGTTACAGTGTCTGTACTGAGTTCCTGGTTACAGTGTCTGTACCCTGTTCCTGGTTACAGTGTCTGTACTGAGTTCCTGGTTACAGTGTCTGTACTGAGCTCCTGGTTACAGTGTCTGTACTGAGCTCCTGGTTACAGTGCCTGTACTGAGCTCCTGGTTACAGTGTCTGTACTGAGTTCCTGGTTACAGTGCCTGTACTGAGCTCCTGGTTACAGTGTCTGTACTGAGTTCCTGGTTACAGTGTCTGTACTGAGCTCCTGGTTACAGTGTCTGTACTGAGTTCCTGGTTACAGTGTCTGTACTGAGTTCCTGGTTACAGTGTCTGTACTGAGCTCCTGGTTACAGTGTCTGTACTGAGTTCCTGGAAACAGTGTCTGTACTGAGTTCCTGGCTACAGTGTCTGTACTGAGTTCCTGGTTACAGTGTCTGTACTGAGTTCCTGGTTACAGTGTCTGTACTGAGTTCCTGGTTACAGTGTCTGTACTGAGCTCCTGGTTACAGTGCCTGTACTGAGTTCCTGGTTACAGTGTCTGTACTGAGTTCCTGGTTACAGTGTCTGTACCCTGTTCCTGGTTACAGTGTCTGTACTGAGCTCCTGGTTACAGTGCCTGTACTGAGCTCCTGGTTACAGTGTCTGTACTGAGCTCCTGGTTACAGTGCCTGTACTGAGCTCCTGGTTACAGTGCCTGTACTGAGTTCCTGGTTACAGTGTCTGTACTGAGTTCCTGGTTACAGTGTCTGTACTGAGCTCCTGGTTACAGTGTCTGTACTGAGCTCCTGGTTACAGTGCCTGTACTGAGTTCCTGGTTACAGTGCCTGTACTGAGCTCCTGGTTACAGTGCCTGTACTGAGCTCCTGGTTACAGTGTCTGTACTGAGTTCCTGGTTACAGTGCCTGTACTGAGCTCCTGGTTACAGTGTCTGTACTGAGTTCCTGGTTACAGTGACTGTACTGAGCTCCTGGTTACAGTGCCTGTACTGAGCTCCTGGTTACAGTGTCTGTACTGAGTTCCTGGTTACAGTGTCTGTACTGAGTTCCTGGTTACAGTGTCTGTACTGAGCTCCTGGTTACAGTGTCTGTACTGAGCTCCTGGTTACAGTGTCTGTACTGAGTTCCTGGTTACAGTGTCTGTACTGAGCTCCTGGTTACAGTGTCTGTACTGAGTTCCTGGTTACAGTGTCTGTACTGAGTTCCTGGTTACAGTGTCTGTACTGAGCTCCTGGTTACAGTGTCTGTACCCTGTTCCTGGTTACAGTGCCTGTACTGAGCTCCTGGTTACAGTGCCTGTACCCTGTTCCTGGTTACAGTGCCTGTACTGAGCTCCTGGTTACAGTGCCTGTACTGAGCTCCTGGTTACAGTGTCTGTACTGAGTTCCTGGTTAGAGTGCCTGTACTGAGCTCCTGGTTACAGTGTCTGTACTGAGCTCCTGGTTACAGTGTCTGTACCCTGTTCCTGGTTACAGTGCCTGTACTGAGCTCCTGGTTACAGTGCCTGTACCCTGTTCCTGGTTACAGTGCCTGTACTGAGCTCCTGGTTACAGTGCCTGTACTGAGCTCCTGGTTACAGTGTCTGTACTGAGTTCCTGGTTAGAGTGCCTGTACTGAGCTCCTGGTTACAGTGTCTGTACTGAGCTCCTGGTTACAGTGTCTGTACCCTGTTCCTGGTTACAGTGTCTGTACTGAGTTCCTGGCGACAGTGTCTGTACTGAGCTCCTGGTTACAGTGCCTGTACTGAGCTCCTGGTTACAGTGCCTGTACTGAGTTCCTGGTTACAGTGCCTGTACTGAGTTCCTGGTTACAGTGCCTGTACTGAGTTCCTGGCTACAGTGCCTGTACTGAGCTCCTGGTTACAGTGCCTGTACTGAGCTCCTGGTTACAGTGCCTGTACTGAGTTCCTGGTTACAGTGCCTGTACTGAGTTCCTGGTTACAGTGCCTGTACTGAGTTCCTGGTTACAGTGCCTGTACTGAGCTCCTGGTTACAGTGCCTGTACTGAGCTCCTGGTTACAGTGACTGTACTGAGCTCCTGGTTACAGTGCCTGTACTGAGCTCCTGGTTACAGTGCCTGTACTGAGCTCCTGGTTACAGTGCCTGTACTGAGTTCCTGGTTACAGTGCCTGTACTTAGCTCCTGGTTACAGTGTCTGTACTGAGTTCCTGGTTACAGTGTCTGTACTGAGCTCCTGGTTACAGTGTCTGTACTGGTCTCCTGGTTACAGTGTCTGTACTGAGCTCCTGGTTACAGTGTCTGTACTGAGTTCCTGGTTACAGTGCCTGTACTTGTCTCCTGGTTACAATGTCTGTACCCTGTTCCTGGTTACAGTGCCTGTACTGAGTTCCTGGTTACAGTGTCTGTACTGAGCTCCTGGTTACAGTGTCTGTACTGAGCTCCTGGTTACAGTGTCTGTACTGAGCTCCTGGTTACAGTGTCTGTACTGAGCTCCTGGTTACAGTGTCTGTACTGAGTTCCTGGTTACAGTGTCTGTACTGAGCTCCTGGTTACAGTGCCTGTACTGAGTTCCTGGTTACAGTGCCTGTACTGAGCTCCTGGTTACAGTGTCTGTACTGAGCTCCTGGTTACAGTGTCTGTACTGAGCTCCTGGTTACAGTGTCTGTACTGAGCTCCTGGTTACAGTGTCTGTACTGAGTTCCTGGTTACAGTGTCTGTACTGAGCTCCTGGTTACAGTGTCTGTACTTGTCTCCTGGTTACAATGTCTGTACCCTGTTCCTGGTTACAGTGCCTGTACTGAGTTCCTGGTTACAGTGTCTGTACTGAGCTCCTGGTTACAGTGTCTGTACTGAGCTCCTGGTTACAGTGTCTGTACTGAGTTCCTGGTTACAGTGTCTGTACTGAGCTCCTGGTTACAGTGTCTGTACCCTGTTCCTGGTTACAGTGTCTGTACTGAGCTCCTGGTTACAGTGTCTGTACCCTGTTCCTGGTTACAGTGCCTGTACTGACCCCCTGGTTACAGTTCGACACCATCCAGGACAAAGCAGTCCGTTGATTTGCGCTCCTTCCGCAAATATTGATTCCCTCTCAACCCAACTCCCAGGGACAACCCTCTGTAGGATCATAGGAACAGGCTGAGGCCATTCTGCCCATTAAACCTGCCCCCCTCCTATTCAGTACTACCATAGGTAACGGACACTTCATTTCTTTACACCCGCTATCCCCATAACCCTTCACATTATTGTGAAACCAAAATCTATCAACCTCTATTTACACATACTCAATGTCAGAGCTCCCACACCCTCACATCCCTCACAACCTCTCCCCCATCTCGCTCCAAAGTGACTACTCCCCCCCCACTTGTGAAATTGGCCGCCTGGTTCTAGCCTCCCTGCCCAAGGGAAGCATCACACCAGCATCCACCCTGTCTGTTCCTTTCAGTATTTTGTAGGTTTGAGTGAGATCACCTCTCATAGTTTGAAACTCCAGAGGATCCCCAAGCTCAGTTTGACCAATCTGTCTTTGTCAGGCAGTCGCACCGTGTGAGGAACAAATCTGGTGAACCTTGGCTGTTCTCCCCCTGTGACAGTAATCTCCTCCCTGAGGAGAGGGGACTAAATCTGCCCCCAGTGCTCCATGTGTGGTCTAACCCAGCTCCTACACAATTGAAGTGAAACCTCCCTGCTCCTGGATTCAAATCATCTCCTGATAAAGGCTAGCATTCCATTGGCCTTCCTAATACGTTGCTGAACCCGCATGCCAGCCTTCAGTGACTTACGGACAAGGTCACCCGGGTCCTTGTACATCAACACTGCCGAAGTGGATTCCCTCACATTTTTCCACGTTGAATTCCATCTGCCATGTCCTTGTCCACTCACTGAATCAGTCCAAATCCTCCTGTGGCCACTTTACATCTTTCCCACGTTCCCTCCTAGCTTTGTGTCATTTACGAACTTGGAAATATTGGTCGGGATTCTCTGACTCCCCCCCCCCGCCCCCCCCCCCCCGTGTGGGGGCAGTCATCGGTGGGGGGGGGGGGGGGGGGGGTGCAGGGGGATCTGACCCTGGGTGGGGCCCCCACGGTGGCCTGGCCCGCATTCGGGGCCTACCGATCGGCAGGCGGGCTGGTTTCGTGGGGACCTTCTTTCCTCCGTGCCAGGGCCCTGGAGGGCTCCGCCATATTGTCCGGGGGGCCGGCACAGAGATGGGAACCCCCACACATGCGCAGAGATACGCCGGCCGGTCTGCGCATGCGTGGAAATACGCCAGCCGGTCCGCGCATACGCGAGATCACGCCGGCCGTTCCGCGCATGCACAAACTCGTGCCGGCCCTTCGGCGTCGGCTGGAGTTGCGGGAACCACTCCGGTGTCAACCTAGCCCCCTGGAAAGGGGAGAATTCCTCACTTTTGGGGGCCGTTGATGCCGGAGTGGTTGGCGCCGGTTTTCACGCCAGTGTGGAGACATAGCCCCATTATTGCAGAATCCTGACCATTGTATTTGGCTCCCACACCCTAAACACCGTGGTATGTTGTGAAAAGCTGTGCCCCAAGTACTGATCCTTGCTGCGTTCCCCACTAGTCACAGCCTGCCAAATGTACCATCCACAAGATGCAGGAACTCACCAAGACACCTTAGGCAGCACCTTCCAAACCTCAAACATCTGAAAGGACGAGGGCAGCAGGTACCTGGGAACGCCAACACCTGGAGGTTCCCCTCCAAGTCACTCACCACCCTGACTTGGAAATATATCGGCCGCTCCTTCACTGTCGCTGGATCAAAATCCTGGAATTTTCTCTCTAACAGCACAGAGGGTGTACCTACACCACATGGACTGCAGCAGTTCGAGAAGGCAACTCACCACCACCTTCTGAAGGGCAACTAGGGATGGGCAATAAATGCTGGCCTAACCAGCCATGCCCACGTCCCGTCTATGAATACAAAACAATTCCCTGCAATAAAACTTGTCAATCCTTCATAATCTGGAAGCCGTTGATGAGAAAACAGCCTTTCAACATCCTTCTTGGCTCAGTATTCAGATACGCCACCCAGTGAACAGGAAATGGAATCCTTCCTGGGATAGCCCTACCTTAACCAGGAAGACTGAGACTAACGGAGATGGGCAGGAAGATCCCAGTTGAGGTGCTCTATCGGGTGTGGGGTGGCTGATCTGAGCCAGGGTGTGAGGTGGTGTGAGGTTGCTGCCATTGGCTTCAGTGCTCATGGGCAAGGCTGGAGACTCCAGTCAGGAATCTGGTTTGCTCGCCCTGTCATCGACTGTGACCTGTGCTAAGTGAGGGCACGATGACATTGATTCTCATGCCGACAATGGTGCACCAATTGTCCGGATTCCTGACTCGGGGTTTGTCCAGTGACAGGCTGTGGCTGGGAAATTGTCAAATCCTCCGATTGAGGGTTGAGCCCCGGCCTTCCAGAGAGAATATGGAAAGATCTCTGCATTTCTATAGCACCTTCCACAACCTCAGGACGCACCAAAGAATTTTACAGCCAATGTAGGAAATGCAGCAGTCAACGTACGCACAGCAAGCTGCCACAAATAGCACTGTGATACTGACCAGGGCATCTGTGATACTGACCAGGGCATCTGTGATACTGACCAGAGCATCTGTGATACTGACCAGAGCATCTGTGATACTGACCAGGGCATCTGTGATACTGAGCAGGGCCATCTGTGATACTGACCAGAGCATCTGTGATACTGACCAGAGCATCTGTGATACTGACCAGGGTCATCTGTGATACTGACCAGGGCCATCTGTGATACTGACCAGGGTCATCTGTGATACTGACCAGGGCATCTGTGATGCTGACCAGGGCATCTGTGATACTGACCAGGGCATCTGTGATACTGACCAGGGCATCTGTGATACTGACCAGGGCATCTGTGATACTGACCAGGGCATCTGTGATACTGAGCAGGGCCATCTGTGATACTGACCAGAGCATCTGTGATACTGACCAGAGCATCTGTGATACTGACCAGAGTATCTGTGATGCTGACCAGGGCATCTGTGATACTGACCAGGGCATCTGTGATACTGACCAGGGCATCTGTGATACTGACCAGGGCATCTGTGATACTGAGCAGGGCATCTGTGATACTGACCAGGGCATCTGTGATACTGACCAGGGTCATCTGTGATACTGACCAGGGCCATCTGTGATACTGACCAGGGTCATCTGTGATACTGACCAGGGCCATCTGTGATACTGACCAGGGCATCTGTGATACTGACCAGGGCATCTGTTTTTTGTGATGTAGGCAGAGGGGCAAATATCAGCCAAGACTCTGGAAACTTGGGAGAGCTACTCCCCCCCCCTCCCAGTGCCCCCCCCCCCCCCTCCCACCCAAGAGCAGGACTTGAGCAGGACTTGTGGCTCAAAGGCGAAAGCACTACCCCCTGAGCCACTGGGCACTGGAGCTCCACACTGGGCACTGGAGCTCCACACTGGGCACTGGAGTTCCACACTGGGCACTGGAGCTCCACACTGGAACCCGGAGTTCCACACTGGATACTGGAGTTCCAAACTGGACACTGGAGCTCCACACTGGAACCCGGAGCTCCACACTGGAACCCGGAGCTCCACACTGGACCCTGGAGTTCCACACTGGAACCCGGAGTTCCACACTGGATACTGGAGTTCTACACTGGGCACTGGAGTTCCACACTGGAACCCGGAGCTCCACACTGGACACTGGAGTTCTACACTGGGCACTGGAGTTCCACACTGGGCACTAGAGTTCCACACTGGGCACTGGAGTTCCACACTGGACACTGGAGTTCCACACTGGACACTGGAGTTCCACACTGGAACCCGGAGTTCCACACTGGACACTGGAGTTCCACACTGGAACCCAGAGTTCCACACTGGATACTGGAGTTCCACACTGGACACTGGATTTCCACACTGGAACCCGGAGTTCCACACTGGACACTGGAGTTCCACACTGGACACTGGAGTTCCACACTGGAACCCGGAGTTCCACAGTGGATACTGGAGTTCCACACTGGACACTGGAGCTCCACACTGGGCACTGGAGCTCCACACTGGGCACTGGAGCTCCACACTGGAACCCGGAGCTCCACACTGGACCCTGGAGTTCCACACTGGAACCCGGAGTTCCACACTGGATACTGGAGTTCCACACTGGACACTGGAGTTCCACACTGTGCACTGGAGTTCCACACTGGACACTGGAGTTCCACACTGGAACCCGGAGCTCCACACTGGACACTGGAGTTCTACACTGGGCACTGGAGTTCCACACTGGGCACTGGAGTTCCACACTGGACACTGGAGTTCCACACTGGACACTGGAGTTCTACACTGGGCACTGGAGTTCCACACTGGACACTGGAGTTCCACACTGGAACCCGGAGTTCCACACTGGATACTGGAGATCCACACTGGACACTGGAGTTCCACACTGGACACTGGATTTCCACACTGGAACCCGGAGTTCCACACTGGACACTGGAGTTCCACACTGGATACTGGAGTTCCACACTGGACACTGGAGTTCCACACTGGAACCCGGAGTTCCACACTGGACACTGGAGTTCCACACTGGGCACTGGAGTTCCACACTGGATACTGGAGTTCCACACTGGATACTGGAGTTCCACACTGGACACTGGAGTTCCACACTGGATACTGGAGTTCCACACTGGACACTGGAGTTCCACACTGGACACTGGAGTTCCACACTGGATACTGGGGCTCCACACTGGACCCTGGAGTTCCACACTGGATACTGGAGTTCCACACTGGGCACTGGAGTTCCACACTGGACACTGGAGTTCCATACTGGACCCTGGAGTTCCACACTGGGCACTGGAGTTCCACACTGGGCACTGGAGTTCCACACTGGGCACTGGAGTTCCACACTGGACACTGGAGTTCCACACTGGGCACTGGAGTTCCACACTGGACCCTGGAGTTCCACACTGGATATTTCATTCAGAGTGGAAATCATCGTCACAATTTCTCCTGCTTGGATTGGCTGCAGTTCTCTCCTGTCCTTGACACTCGGTATGCTTCAACTGGAATGTTCAGTAAATACCAGCAACAAAATTAATGTTTTGAACAAGAACTGGATGTGGATAAATGAGGTTCTGGAAGTTGCAGCTCTCCCTGACATTTCCGCGCCCCTCGAATTAACTCCCTCATAACCGTGAGCCGCTGGCAGGTGACATTGAGAGAAAATCCCACATACGCATCTCCTCCACATGCCCCTCAACTCCATCCACCCAGTCTCTCCCCACGCGGCAGTATTTGAGTGTTTGTCCTGTGTTTAGCTGCTGTCGAAATGGGTTCTTTGTGCTGAGGTTGGGATGGTGATGAACGTTTAACCCTGTGTTTAAGCTTTGTGGCTGTTGTCGAGCGAGAGCGAGAGAGAGAGAGAAAGGCTGCTGATTGTGGCCTTCACCCAGGGTGGCTGGATCAACACGATTCGAGTTTGGAAACATTGAATTAAATGCTGGCGATCTCAGAAGGCCGAGCTAATCATTCCGCTTAACACCTCAGGACCAACTCTACACATTACCTGTTTTTACACTGTTTTATTCTAAGCAGAAGGCTCTCTGGGTATTTCACACAATCCTGATGTTTGAGTGCAGTTGGCAAAACAAGATAAGGTTGATTTGCTGCATATGGTCATTGGTTTTGCTCGCTTACCTGCTGCTGCCAGGTATCCCGCTGTGTGTGAATATTCTGCTGACTATCGCTGCCGTCTGTATTGTGGCCTGGAAGCAGGGGGTCTCCGTCACACATCAGTGGAAGCATTTGAGAGATTCCTGTTCAGCTTTGGTCGTGAAAGACCTTTGTCAAGAAGAAGTGAGACTAACAACCGGTTCCTCACAGAATCATAGAATCCCTACGTTCTGTGTTCTATACTCAGGACATTTAAATGGTCATTGGATAGACATATGGATGATAAGGGAATAGTGTAGGTGGGCTTTAGAGGGGTTTCACAGGTCGGTGCAACATCGAGGGCCGAAGGGTCTGTACTGCGCTGTAATGTTCTATGTTCTACAGTGCAGAAGGAGGCCATTTGGCCCATCAAGTCTACACCGACCCTCTGAAAGAGCACCCCACCTAGGCCCACTCCCCTACCCCTGCCCTGTAACCCCACCTAACCTGGACACGGAGGGCAATTTAGCGTGGCCAATCTACCTAACCTGCACATCTTTGGATTGTGAGAGGAAACCGATTTGAAAACTAAGCGTTGACGGCGGCATGGGAACAGTGGCGTTTTTACGCCCGAGAAAACGGCGCTAAAGCTGCGTCTGGTGGGGTCCAGCAGCCGCACAGAGTAAAGCCCCCCCCCCCCCCAACCCGGCTTTACCTGCGGATACGGCCGGAGAATTGCCGGGACCGCGCACGCCGGCGGCCTGCAGCGCCCAGACTGTGTAACATGGCCACCGGCCGTGCTCTGACCCAGCCTGCTAAACACTGCGCCCCATTGACCAGGCTCGCCACCCCCGGACCACCCCCCCACCAGTCCCCCCCAGCCCTCGCCAATCCCCCCACCGCGGATCGCCCCCCCCCCCCCCCCCCCCCCCCCGTGGCAGCGCTGGACTCCGCAGCCGCTACATGGGGTTCGGAAAAGGAAAGAGGATAAGTGTTGCCGCCGTCGGGAACACGGCCCATCGGGGGCGGAGCATCGGGGGGAGGGCTCCAGGTGACGTCCTGAAGCCGTCCATGCAGCGTACAGTGTACTCTGCGAGGGGGCGGAGCATCGGAAAAGCCGTGCCGCCCCCAATTTCGGCGCCAACAGAGATTCTCCGGCCGATCGCTGAACGCGATTCCGGCGCCATAGACCGGACAATGCACCCCCCCCCGCCCCAAACAGGCTGTCAGGTATGTCCGAGTTGGCAGACAGGTGGGCCACACCATCACGGTGGTAATATTACCAATCTGGTAACACCACCATTGAAATTGGAAAATTTAATTCATTCACTCATCAAACCGGGAATTAAAACTAGGCACAGTGACGGCAACCAACCCAGCTGTCAGATTCCCGTTAAAAATCCATCTGTAAGGACGGAAATCCACTGCCTTTACCCGTTCTGGTCTACATGTGCCTCCAGAGCTACAGCAATGTGATTGGCTTTGAACGGCCCTCTGCAATCCACTCCGTTGGACTCAAAATGGCAGCTGGGAGCCACCTTCTCAAGGGCAAGTACTGATGGGCAACAAATAGCCTTTTCTTGGCTAAATCGGCTGGCCGATATCGAGGAGTTTGGTCCTGTCTGGTGGTGAGCGTGGTTTCGACATGGACCATGGCCACCCTGTCCATTTGCCTGGATTGAGGCCTTCCTGCTTCACTGTATCCCACACTATCGCTTAGTGCTGAACTTTACTAGACAGTAAAACAACCGTGACAGTATGCAGCCTGGATTTTTACGGCCATTGTTAACTTTGACTCTCTCTTTCACTTGCAGAAAGTGATAAATCATTTCAGAGCTGAAGCACCAATTGGTGATCAGTAACATTCCCATCCAATGACTCTTCTCTAGCTTGCCATTTCTCAAAGCTATCTGGCCGGACCATCTCTCTTCAAAGGCGAGGCCCAGAGCTACTTGTTTGAATGAATAAGTTAACAAATAGCGTCACCAAAGGTGGCAGGTTGTAACAGATTTAATCACTGCTCTTGTTCAATCCTTTTAGAAAACAGCAAAATATATAAATGTGCTCAGGTCCCACAGCATGTTTGTAGTTGAATTGAGTGACTTACCTCCGTACACCATCCTCCCAAACCCAGACTTACCAGCTCATGATAAGAACGATTTTGGTGAGGTGAATCTGGTTTAAGAGACCTTGGTGTCCAGAAGGAAAGAAGGAAATATCAAGCCCAAACTTACATAAAACCGTTTGATGTTTATGAAGTAATCCCTGACAATGATTATGGGGGGTACAGGAGTTCCACAGGGTGAGGGTGGGAACGGTGAAGTGTGTGGAAAGATTGGGAAAGCCATGATGTGGAGATGCCGGCGTTGGATTGGGGTGGGCACAGTAAGATGTCTTACAACACCAGGTTAAAGTCCAACAGGATTGTTTGGAGTCACTAGCTTTCGGAGCACTGCCCCTTCCTCAGGTGAAAGCAGCCCCTCTCCCAAATCCTCCAGCTCCTGGAATCGGCCATCGTTTTGTCAAACAATGAAAAATGAAATGAAAATCGCTTATTGTCACGAGTAGGCTTCAATGAAGTTACTGTGAAAAGCCCCTAGTCGCCACATTCCTGCGCCTGTTCGGGGAGGCTGGTACGGGACCCAACATGGTAACATTTGTCACCTCTTTAAAAGTGTCATCTATACCCGTGGTGAAGGAAGACCCAGTCAATAGACTAGCATTAAAGTCTCTGAAAAATCGTTGCAATGAGAATTTCTGAACAATTCCACAGAGATTAGAAATGGGCCATTTAAATAGGAGATTTACGTTAATACTCAGGAAAGGATCAGTAAATATTACAAGGCTGCAGGTAATTTTTTTCTACCAGTCATCACCATAGCCTTGGTACTTTAGAGCTTAGATTCTCACAGACTGAGAGATTTTAATTAAACGGAGCTTTCAGTAGTTGTTAAAGGCTTATTGTTATGTGATGTTCTAGATCCTCTGCTATTGTCAGAATGGTCTTTGCTTGACAGGATCCAACCATTCAGCCCAGTTTACCATGGCCAATCCACCTAACCTGTACACCCGGGGGCTGTGGGAGGAAACCGGAGCACCCGGAGGAAACCCACGCACAGACTCCGCACAGTTACCCAAGCCGGGAATCGAACCCGGGCCCCTGCCGCTGTGAGGCAGCATTGCTAACCTCTGTGCCGCCAGTGGATGCTCAGAGATTACACACCATGGGGGGGGGGGGAGCAGTTAAGGAGACACCAGCCCCTGGGAACACCTCAAAACTCAGATCTGACCTGGGAAAAGTCGCCTATTATGGCGGTTCCTCCTGAATCTATCAACATTGTGTGCGCCATTCCATGCCAAGGAGCGCCAGGGATGGGATTGGTAAACACCTCAGAAAGAATTCAGTCTTCATGTTTATTGGGACGTTTTGATGGGTAGAGGGTGGGTTACCCCAGACTTTGGAGGAGGGGTCCGAGAGACCCGTTGGAGATGTATCACGAACGCTAACGGAGGCAGGAAGAGGATGCCTCCAAATAGAAGGCCTGCCGATTATCCACGGCATCAAGAAGGTTCACCAATACACCTACGGGAGGCATTTTACTGTCCTCACAGACCTCAGGCTCTTCAAGAAACACAAGGTGATTCCACCAATTGCTTCTGCTCGGTTACTAGGTTGGGCGCTGTTCTTAACGGCCTAGGAAGATGCCTTCGAACATTGACCAGGTTTCGCGCGTAGCCAATCCGTTACCAGAAAGCCCACCACCCCCTCTAGTACCACAAGAGTCTGTAATTGCCTTAAACTCTCTGTACTCCTTACGTGTGACAGTGCATCATATTAAATAGTGGACTAATCGAGGCCCATTGTTAGCCAAGGTTGAACGCATGTTGCATGGATGGCAGAATGAGAAAGCATCGGAGGAAATGAAGCCTCATCAGCTTAGGAACGGTGAGATACGTTACGAGGATGGTGTCGCCCTTTGGGGAACGAGAGTGATCATCCACACACCAGGAAGAGAATCACTGTTTGAAGAATTGCATGGCACCCATTCGGACGTGTCAAAGTTGCAAATGCGAGCGAGAAGGTATATTTGGTGGCCTGGTATCGATGCTGATATAAAAAAAGGGTTGTGAAACAATGTGACCAATGCCAGTTACACCAGAGGTTGCCAGCCTCTGCGATTGGCTATGTCGGCCGTGGGCGAGAGTCCACATGGATTCTATTGGCCTATTCATGGTGTAATGTTCCATTCGCTGGTAGATGCCCACTCGAAATGGATGGAGGTTTTTGAAATTAAATCTTCATATGCCACAGTTCAGAAACTGCGCCAACGTTTCGCCACCCATGGCGTGCGAGACGTCCTTGTATCAGACAATGGAATGATGTATACAAGTGTGGACCTCATGACATTTAATGCAATGAAGCCTATTTGACTGCACCTTATCGCCCCCTCGTCAGATCGGTTGGCTCAAATGTGCAGTTCAGACTTTCAAAGCTGGTCTAAAGAAGCCATCGCCCGTGCCACTAGGAACTGAGTTAGCGCGGTCCCAGTCACTCTACAGAACCACCCCGCACCGGCATAGCCACCACCGGCATAGCCCAGGTCAGCCGCTGATGGGTCGACGCTTGACAACCAGGTTGAGCCTGGTGGTCCCAGATGTGGCAGGGAGGGTGGGGACAAGGCAGAGTTGCCAGGAAAGGAACCACGATTCGGCAAATGTGGAAAGAATATTTGAGATGGACGATCCTGTTTTTGTAAAGAATTTCGGCAGTTGCCCAAGTTGGGTCCCAGGCCTTGTGACGGCCAAGGCTTCTGTCCTATGAGGTGAAAGTGGAGGACAGGAGTTTGAAGGAACACGTGGATTGTTTTCAGAGACGGGAGCCATCCCAAAGGCCGATGTTGCTGCCTGATCTCGCTGTGCCAGCCGGTGTTGTTGTCCAAGGAGTGACGTGGCTGATCCGCGAGAGGCTCCCAGTGGGATCAGGAACACAGAGGAAAGTGAGGTGTGGCTACCAGACGAGAGTTCCAGTGAAGCAGATCCAACAGAAGCTGCCTCCACAGCGGAACCTCAACTGGTTGTTGCGACATCGGATCCCGGAGGAGGGCCCCTGACAGGCTGAGTTTCTGATGAACTGTGTTAACCATTGTTCATTGTCGAGTTTGTAATAACCTGATTGTGACATGCATGAGGTCCATCATTTGTATTATACACGACCTCTAGAGAAGCAGAGAGACAAGAGTAAGGAGCCTGTGATGTGTAACCAGGCCCAAAGCTAAATAAACATAGAACATAGAACAGTACAGCACAGAACAGGCCCTTCGGCCCTCGATGTTGTGCCGAGCAATGATCACCCTACTTAACTCACGTAACCCGTATACCCGTAACCCAACAATCCCCCCATTAACCTTACACTACGGGCAATTTAGCATGGCCAATCCACCTAACCCGCACATCTTTGGACTGTGGGAGGAAACCGGAGCACCCGGAGGAAACCCACGCACACACGGGGAGGACGTGCAGACTCCACACAGACAGTGACCCAGCCGGGAATCGAACCTGGGACCCTGGAGCTGTGAAGCATTGATGCTAACCACCATGCTACCGTGAGGCCCTAACATCTCCCCCTTGTCATTACTATGTTATCAATGCATTGTGTAATAAGGGAATTAAAGGGAGAGGGGTGTGTAGCTAAGCCCCTTTAAAAAGGCTGTGGAACTTAAGGATCATGTGACCCACACGCCCAAAGGGGAACGGTTGCAGTGATCCTGCAGAGCTCGTGTTTTTCATACAGTTGTGATCCCTGTGCTGAGAATGAAGTCATTGATTATAGCACTCTTCATATAGTTTTGAATAAACCCGTGTGTTACCCCTCACGAGGACCGCAGGGGATCGCTGATTGATCTCCCCATGGGCTTTGTAGAATGCGAGTTCCCACAGTGAGCAGGCGGAGGCTACCCAGCAGCGGCTCGTTAGCAGGACCTTTAAATGTCGCTCCCAGACCCGGAGCGGCCGTTCCCGATGGCCCTGGGCTGGGACTTTCGTTTCGTGTGCCGTGGTAGCGGCTCCATGTTCAATCCGCGCTTTCTGAAATGATTACATTGGCGATGAGGACTCGGGGCAGTCTTTTCGAAACCCCAACGACAACTCTGGTGAGAAACAAAGCTAAAAGAAAAACCCAGAAATGCCCTATCTTGGGAAGCTCAAGCTTTATAGTGCGGACGTGGAGAATGGCCCAGTGTGTCGAACGCAGCCGCTACTTATTCTGAACCAGTGGCATAGAAGGGGATGACAGACATTCAGTAATCCTTTTGACAGCAGGCAAGACTCCTGACATTCAGCATTATTAAGAGTTTAACTTATCCTTTTTTCACATCCTCGCGATATTACACAATTGTAATTTATGGGAAATAATGAGTTAATTTGGTTTGGTGATGTTGGATTCAAGGTGAATATTGAACAAGAGAATTCCTCATTCACTTATAACTATAAATACATATTATAAATATTCCTTCTTTACTTATAAATAATGCCAGGAGACGGTTCCAACTAGTCTGGTAGTTTCTGATACTCTACTTTTAGTTTGCAGGGTAACAGCTCTAACAGTGCTGCACTCCCTCAGTAATGCCGTGAACTCTCAGCCCTGGCCATGGGCCCAACCACGGAGCTGGGACTGAAACCTCAGGTTCTGTCTGAGAGAGCGAGCACCACACCAGCTCGGCTATCCATACCACAGCCTCAACATCAATTCTAACCCTCCAGCAGCTACCTTCAGTCTGTACGTTCCTCCCCAGACATCCTGTACTTGCCTTCAGAGTGCTATTAGGTCACATTCTGAGGGCTCATTCCATACAGTTTTTATTTTTATTCCCTCATTCAAGAGGTGTGGGCCACACTGGTTAGGCCAGCAGTTGCTGCCCATCCCTAGTTGCCCTTCAGAAGGTGATGGTGAGCTGCCTTCTTGAACCGCTGCAGTCCATGTGGTGTAGGTACACCCTCTGTGCTGTTAGGGAGGGAGTTCCAGGATGTTGCCCCAGCCACAGTGAAAGAACGGCCGATATATTTCCAAGTCAGGGGGGGTGAGTGACTTGGAGGGGACCCTCCAGGTGGTGGGGTTCCCAGGTATCTGCTGCCCTTATCCTTCTAGATGGTAGTGATCGTGGGTTTGGAAGGTGCTGTCTAAGGAGCCTTGGTGAGTTGCTGCAGTGCATCTTGCAGCTGGTACACACGGCTGATACTGTGTGTCGGTGGTGGAGGGAGTGAATGTTTGTGGAAGGGCTGCTTTGTCCTGGATGGTGTTGAGCTTCTTGAGTGTTGTTGGAGCTGCGCACATCCAGGCAAGTGGAGAGTTTTCCATCACAGTCTTGACTTGTGCCTTGTAGATGGTGGACAGGTTTTGAGGGGTCAGGAGGTGAGTTACTCACCGTAGGATTCCCAGCCTCTGACCTGCCCTGGCAGCCACAGTATTAATATTCAGCTTCTAGTCAATAGTAGCCCCCAATGTTCATTGTGGAGGATTCAAGGATATTGATGCCATTGAATGTCAAGGGGCAGTGATTAGATCCTCTCTTGTAAGGGATGGTCTTTTCCTGGCACTTGTGTGGCACAAATGTAACTTGCCACTTGTCAGCCCCAAGCCTGGATATTGTCCAGGTCTTGCTGCATTTGGCCATGGACTGCTTCATTATCTAAGGAGCCGCGCATGGTGCTGAACATTGTGTAGTCATCCGCAAACATCCCCACTCCTGATGTTATGATGGGGGGGCTGTGGTCACTGATGAAGCAGATGAAGATGTTTAGGCCTCAGGCTCTACCTTGGGAAACTCCTGCAGTACTGTCCTGAGATTGAGGTTGTGATGAGAGATCAAGTAGGCCTTTTCCTACTGGTGGTTCCCTCACCACCTGCAACTGACCCAATCTACTGCAATGTCCATGCGGATTCGGCCATCTTGGTCAGTAATGGTGTTACTGAGCCCCTCTTGGTGATGGACATTGAAGTCCCCCTACCCAGAGTACATTCTGTGTCCTTGCCACCCTCAATGCTTCCTCCAAGTGGTGTTCAACATGGAGGAGGTACTGATTCACCAGCTGAGGGGTGGGGTTGGGGAGGGTAGGAGGTGGTAATCAGCAAGAGGTTTCCTTGCTCATGTTTGATCTGATGCCGTGAGACTTCATGGCGTCTGGAGTAATGTTGAGAACTCAGGGGCAATTTCCCCCTGACAGTATTACCACTGAGCCACCACCTCTGCTGGGGAAGGAGCCAGGGATGGTGGGGGGGGGGAGTGTCCAAGACATTATCTATAAACATTGGCACCAAGTTACAATTATAGGAACAGCAGGAGGCCACTCATTTTTTTGAACCTGTTCTGCTTCTCCATCAGATCGAGCCTGGTCTAAAGTTTGAACAGATTCTATCAGATTTGAATTCAGTTTCTAACAATAAATCAATTATTAATTTGTTACCTGCTCCTTAATCAAAGTGAAACTAATAACATCGATTGCTATCGCTCGTTTTCTGATCTGCCAATTTCTTGATGTACGTTCATTGGTTTTGGAGGAGCAATCACAATGTTTGTGTGACTTGAGACACGGACTCAGGGATTTGTAAAGAGGGAGTACCCCTTCAGACAGACCTCATCCAGATGGACGAGGCCATCCAGTCTCCTCAACATCTTCTGCCAATCTGTTAGATTATGGCTGATCTGAATCTCAACACCATTTGCCCCCGTTATTCTATACAGCTTAATGAATAGCCTTGACGAACAAAGATCTTTCAATCATAGATTTGAAAACCCCAACTGAAGTAAGAGTGACTGCCCTTGACATCAAGGCAGCATTTGACAGAGTACGGTATCGAGGAGCCCGAGCAAAACTGGAGTCAATGGGAATCAGGGGGGAAACTGTCCGCTGGTTGGAGTCATTCCCGGCACAAAGGAAGTTGTGGTGGTTGGAGGTCAATCATCTCAGCTCCTCCATCACTGCAGGAGTTCCTCAGGGTAGTGTCTTCAGCCCAACTATCTTCAGCTGCTTCATCAATGATCTCCCTTCCATCATAAGGTCAGGAGTGGGGATGTTTGCGATGACTGCACAATGTTCAGCACCATTCACAACTCCTTAAATAATGAAGCAGTCCCTGTCCAAATGCAGCAAGACCTGGATAATATCCAGGCTTGGGGCTGACAAGTGACAAGTTACATTCGTGCCACACAAGTGCCAGGCAATGACCATCTCCTACAAGAGAGGATCTAACCACTGCCCCTTGACATTCAATGGCATTACCATCGCTGAATCCCCCACATTCAACATCCTGGGGGTTACCATTGACCAGAAATTGGACTGGATCAGCATACAAATACTGTGGCTACCAGAGAGAGAGAGAAGAGTTGGAGAGAAAAAGAAAAAGAGGGAGAGTGAATTTCAATAGTGACGGCATTTCAAAACAACTTTAAATTCTGTGAAACGCTTTGGGATCCTGAGGTGCTGAAAGGTGTCATAGAAATGCAGGTCTTTATTGTTGTGCTCAGTTAGTAATGTCCATCTTTGTGCATCTATAAATTACCACTGTTGACCAGCCTTTAAATTGGGACAAATTACAAGGAGATTGGTTTGTGAAGACTGTCAGCAGCTGCTTTGGTATTTTTCTGTAGGTGCCCAGTGTCCCCGATGTGAATGGTGCCCAGTGTTCCCCGATGTGAATGGTGCCCAGTGTTCCCCGATGTGAATGGTGCCCAGTGTCCCCGATGTGAATGGTGCCCAGTGTTCCCCGATGTGAATGGTGCCCAGTGTTCCCCGATGTGAATGGTGCCCAGTGTTCCCCGATGTGAGTGTTGCCCAGTGTTCCCCGATGTGAATGGTGCCCAGTGTTCCCCGATGTGAATGGTGCCCAGTGTTCCCCGATGTGAATGGTGCCCAGTGTTCCCCGATGTGAATGGTGCCCAGTGTTCCCCGATGTGAATGGTGCCCAGTGTCCCCGATGTGAGTGTTGCCCAGTGTTCCCCGATGTGAATGGTGCCCAGTGTTCCCCGATGTGAATGGTGCCCAGTGTTCCCCGATGTGAATGGTGCCCAGTGTTCCCCGATGTGAATGGTGCCCAGTGTCTCCGATGTGAATGGTGCCCAGTGTTCCCCGATGTGAATGGTGCCCAGTGTACCCCGATGTGAATGGTGCCCAGTGTTCCCCGATGTGAATGGTGCCCAGTGTTCCCCGATGTGAATGGTGCCCAGTGTTCCCCGATGTGAGGGGTGCCCAGTGTTCCCCGATGTGAATGGTGCCCAGTGTTCCCCAATGTGAGGGGTGCCCAGTGTTCCCCGATGTGAATGGTGCCCAGTGTTCCCCGATGTGAATGGTGCCCAGTGTCCCCGATGTGAGTGTTGCCCAGTGTTCCCCGATGTGAATGGTGCCCAGTGTTCCCCAAT
The DNA here is from genome assembly GCF_902713615.1 of Scyliorhinus canicula. NCBI lineage: Eukaryota > Metazoa > Chordata > Chondrichthyes > Carcharhiniformes > Scyliorhinidae > Scyliorhinus > Scyliorhinus canicula. The sequence goes on along the minus strand of NC_052169.1, from coordinate 2,052,160 downwards.
GTGAGGGGTGCCCAGTGTTCCCCGATGTGAATGGTGCCCAGTGTTCCCCGATGTGAATGGTGCCCAGTGTCCCCGATGTGAGTGTTGCCCAGTGTTCCCCAATGTGAATGGTGCCCAGTGTTCCCCGATGTGAATGGTGCCCAGTGTTCCCCGATGTGAATGGTGCCCAGTGTCTCCGATGTGAATGGTGCCCAGTGTTCCCCGATGTGAATGGTGCCCAGTGTTCCCCGATGTGAGGGGTGCCCAGTGTTCCCCGATGTGAATGGTGCCCAGTGTTCCCCGATGTGAATGGTGCCCAGTGTTCCCCGATGTGAATGGTGCCCAGTGTCCCCGATGTGAATGGTGCCCAGTGGTCCCCAATGTGAGTTGTACCCAGTGTTCCCCGATGTGAATGGTGCCCAGTGTTCCCCGATGTGAATGGTGCCCAGTGTTCCCCGATGTGAATGGTGCCCAGTGTTCCCCGATGTGAATGGTGCCCAGTGTTCCCCGATGTGAATGGTGCCCAGTGTTCCCCGATGTGAATGGTGTCCAGTGTTCCCCGATGTGAGTTGTACCCAGTGTTCCCCGATGTGAATGGTGCCCAGTGTTCCCCGATGTGAATGGTGCCCAGTGTTCCCCGATGTGAATGGTGCCCAGTGTTCCCCGATGTGAGGGATGCCCAGTGTTCCCCGATGTGAATGGTGCCCAGTGTTCCCCGATGTGAATGGTGCCCAGTGTTCCCTGATGTGAATGGTGCCCAGTGTTCCCCGATGTGAATGGTGTCCAGTGTTCCCCGATGTGAATGGTGCCCAGTGTACCCCGATGTGAATGGTGCCCAGTGTTCCCCGATGTGAATGGTGCCCAGTGTCCCCGATGTGAATGGTGCCCAGTGGTCCCCAATGTGAATGGTGCCCAGTGTTCCCCGATGTGAATGGTACCCAGTGTTCCCCGATGTGAATGGTGCCCAGTGTTCCCCGATGTGAATGGTGCCCAGTGTTCCCCGATGTGAGTTGTACCCAGTGTTCCCCGATGTGAATGGTGCCCAGTGTTCCCCGATGTGAATGGTGCCCAGTGTCCCCGATGTGAATGGTGCCCAGTGTTCCCCGATGTGAATGGTGCCCAGTGTTCCCCGATGTGAATGGTGCCCAGTGTTCCCCGATGTGAATGGTGCCCAGTGTTCCCCGATGTGAATGGTGCCCAGTGTTCCCCGATGTGAATGGTGCCCAGTGTTCCCCGATGTGAGGGGTGCCCAGTGTTCCCCGATGTGAGGGGTGCCCAGTGTTCCCCGATGTGAATGGTGCCCAGTGTTCCCCGATGTGAATGGTGCCCAGTGTTCCCCGATGTGAATGGTGCCCAGTGTTCCCCGATGTGAATGGTGCCCAGTGTTCCCCGATGTGAATGGTGCCCAGTGTTCCCCGATGTGAATAGTGCCCAGTGTTCCCCGATGTGAGGGGTGCCCAGTGTTCCCCGATGTGAGGGGTGCCCAGTGTTCCCCGATGTGAATGGTGCCCAGTGTTCCCCGATGTGAATGGTGCCCAGTGTTCCCCGATGTGAATGGTGCCCAGTGTTCCCCGATGTGAATGGTGCCCAGTGTTCCCCGATGTGAATGGTGCCCAGTGCTCCCCGATGTGAATGGTGCCCAGTGTTCCCCGATGTGAATGGTGCCCAGTGTTCCCCGATGTGAATGGTGCCCAGTGTTCCCCGATGTGAATGGTGCCCAGTGTTCCCCGATGTGAATGGTGCCCAGTGTTCCCCGATGTGAATGGTGCCCAGTGTTCCCCGATGTGAATGGTGCCCAGTGTTCCCCGATGTGAGTGGTGTGTGGGGCAAGAAAGGGTTTTGCGTCGATTGTGTGAAGATTCTGATTTCTCCTCAATTTGAAACAAAACTAAATGAAGAATGAAAAATCCCAGGATGCACAGTTCCTGAAATCTCCACCTCTCTCTGAATAAGATTGGAGAGGTTCGGAGCAGGGCAGTTAATAAGGGCAAATTCATCCTTCTGTTTAGCTCTCACCCAGTGGATCCTCTTGTGTGTGACTATCAGACCATGGAGTGTTACCTCACAAAAGGAGGCCATTTGGCCCTCTGTATGTATGCTGACTCGCCCAATATGTCTCATTCTCCTGCTCACTCCCTACAGCCCAACAAACATTTCCTCTTCCAATATCTATCCGACTCCCTTTAAGAACATTCTTATTGAATCTATGTCCACCGTTCTTTCACATAACACATTCCAGATCGCTGTCTCAAAAACAATCTCATCTTCCATCTGGTCCTTGTATCTTTTATTCTTAAATTTGATCCGTCTGGTTAGCCAGTCGCCGGGAATAATTCCTCGTAATTTTACTGCATCAAAAACCCTTCCAGGAATTTGAACACCTCTATCAAACCTCCCCTTAACCTGCCTGCTCTGTGCTGGACCTGCATCCACCAGCGCTCAGTCTATTCTGCTCAATATTGACTTCCAACTTCTTTATTTTTTTTAATCTATCGGCCAAGAGTGGTGGGCGTGCGGAGTAGCTTTTAAACCCATCGCTCGATCCTGGCTGTGTGTGAAAACAAGGGGCGCTTTCGAATCTTTCAGACAAAGACAGATTTGTTGATATCAAAAGACACAACGGGTCTGGTTTGACATTTTAATGTCAGGCTGAATGGTGCAATGCATCGAGAGACGGGAATAACAGAGAGCTACTGCTCTGCCGCTGTCTCCATTGGAAATGATGACAATCCAGCTCCATCACAGCTCCCTTTTCTTTATGGTGGGTGGTTAGAATGGGTTGAGGATGATTACTGACCATTTGATTAAATCCTCCAGCTGTTATCACAGAACTTTATCGAGGAGTGTGACAAATATTAGATTAAGAAGCCAAAGCAGGCATTCTGACCTTTGAAAGGTCTCTGGTGGGACCACGGTGTGAATATTGGCGTCTAATTCGGAGCCTCCTGCTTTGAGCTGATTTAATCTGGATTCTGTCCTGTTCAGATAATTCATGCACCATTTGGAGCAGCCTGTGTTTGCTGATATTTCATTTGGTGTTTATGCTGCTTTTCTCAAACGCAGTCAGCGGAAGATTAAGTAGCCAGAAATTAAAACCTGCCCAGGGAGGCGATAGAGAAAAGCTATTAGCCTCTGGAATTCTGAAACTGCTACAGTGCCTGGGGGTGGGGGGGGGCAGGGCTTAAAGCTGAAGCCCCCCTCTCGCTGTTGGGGGGGGGGGGGGTGTAAAAGACTCCAGATCCCACAGCATGATCTGGAAGGAGAGCAGGAGAATTCTCCCCACTCTCCTGCCCTGTCCCTCAATCACCATCACACACAGAGGTTATCTGACCGCTCGCACATTGCTGTGTGTGGGATCTTGCTGTGTGCAAATTGGCTGCTGCGTTTCCTACAACAGTGACTGCCCTTCAATAAGCACCTCAGTGGCTGGAAGGAGCACTGTGAGAAATCTGAGTTATTGAGGGGCGGGGAGATCTGTATCCCACACAATGCGGTTGGGGCAAAAAAGCTGGGGGGGGGGGGGGGGGGGATTCTCTCAGCCCAGGCCCGGGCTGGAGAATCCCCGCGACTGGTGCGAATGGTGCCACGCTGCCCCGACACCGGCACGCGATTCTCCGCAGAGATACTCGGCCCGGGATGGGCCGAGCGGCCATCGTAAAGAACCCGGCACCTTTCACACCTGCCCTCAGCCGGCAGGGCCTCGGTATGGAAGGGTCCTGGGGCAGCCTGTGGGGGGTGAGGGGGGCTCCGACCCCGTGGGTGGGCCTCCGATGTGGCCTGGCCTGCGATCGGGGCCCACCGATCAGTGGGCCAGCCTCTCTGAGCCATTGCGCATGCGCACGTTGGCGCTGGTGCCACTTCGCTGGGACCCCATGGCGCCCGGTTCATGCCAAGATCAGCAGCTGGCCCCCTGGAGAGGCCAGAATTGCTGATCCCGAGGCTGTATTGACGCCGTTGAGAAAGGCGACGGCATTTCCGACGGCGTCAACACTTAGCCTCAGGATCACAGGATGCCGCCCGGGGTGATTTCGGAAGTGTGGGGGGAACTCGGTGAGTACATGAGATAGAAGGGAAGTGGAAGATGGGCTGAAAGGCTGAGAGGCTCCTGTTTCTGCTTCCAGCTCTGCCGACATCGCAGACCACCATCCGTCTTCCCCCAACGTTTCTCTGGGTGGAGTCGGTAAACCAGGCATGAGAACGGAAATAATCCAAAGGTGGGCTTGGAAGATTCCGAGTGCTGAGCCCCTGACTATTTCCTTTGAACATTTGTTCCAGTGCGAGACTGCCCTTGTGGGAGGGGAGGTGGGGGTGGAAAGGTTGGTGTTACCCTGCTCTGGAAAGAAATGTTCTTTGTAGTTTGTGTGGATGGTGACCAAGTATTCTGTCGGAAGGCACCAGGTTCCTGTCAATCCTTCTCCGTATTTTATAGAACATGTTCAACCTGTTTCTCCCCCTCCTTTGCTGCAGTCATTCCCATCCGAAACATTTGATCCAGGATGTGATTCCCACACTAATTTGTTTAGGTCTGTGCAATATGTCTCTGCATCGCTTCAGTCTTATTTCTATCTCTCGCCAGATGAGGATGCCCCACACCACGTGCATACCCCCCCCCCCCCCCCCCCCCCCCCCCCCCCCGCCCCCCCCCAGGATTGGAGAGGCAAATGTTTGGTCAGCTATAACTGATATTTCCAAAGGTTCCTCCTCAGAAACCCAAGATGGGGAGATGGGTGAGGAGGAGGCTCGTGTGGCGGGGACGATTTGGCGTTAATGGTCGGCCTCCGCCCCACCACGCCTCATTCAGTCAACAAGATATTCATGGGCCAATTGCCATCTATTTTCTCGCATTATATCGAATTTCGACGGATATGACCTTTTCCCAGTCAATCCCGTTCACATCAGAGTGGTGCTTGTCCAGCCCTCACACAAGCTCTTCCTAAGCTCCTCCCTTGTCCACTTTTTACATTTTAAACACGTTCTTGATGTGGTGTCTTTGTGGTTCTTACCCGAGGATGATTGATGTAGTGTTCAGAAAGATCACAAATAGCTTTTATATTGAACAAAGCTATAGATTTATTAACACTACTTAATTGGAATCGACACTTACTCCTATATAATACACAGTTGATAATAAACTTACAATCTACACTCATCTACTACTAATCTCTACACTATTACAATAACTATGATCTGCTCTCACTCGCACTGCCTTTCCTACAGTCTCTCTTCCAGCTTTCTCCTCAAGCTCTCACCCACAAGGCTTAGCATTGATGCCTTATATAGTTCTGCACCTAGCTCCCTCTAGTGGTTGATTTGGACATGACATTAACCCTTACAGTTCTGTACATTTATCATAATTTCACACTTTATAGACTTGCATCTTGACCAGAGGTGCGTCGCCTCCCCAGCGCCTGATATTTGAAGGGCCTCAGTGTCTGCTGGCCGGATGTAATTATTCTCGCTGTGTGCAATGTTGATGTAGCTCCCTCTTCCTGTCGAAGGTTTCCATGGACGATGAACAAGCCTTTGTGATGGTGCTACAACCACTTGCTAAAGTGACAATAATTCCCCTGCTTCAGATAAACACTACGGGACCCAAAGGTGTTGAGCGTTTAAATTACACTCACAATATTATGTGAGTGAACTTCCCATTACATTAAACAGATCAAAGGTGAGCAGATTGGAATGGGAAGCAGTGTTGTAGCGGGATTGTTCCTGGCCCTGTCTCGATAGCGAGTGTTGCTGCTTTCGGAGCAGATTACCAAATCGGAGCTTTTTCCATTTGAAAATGTAATGCAACAATTTTTGGTACAAAGTTATCTCCGGCTGACAGTGGGTCCATTGTCTGCCTGTGTGTGCTGTGCACTTCTGATAACTGCCCGTGGAAATTGTGAGAAATGAATTTTGCCTTCCCTTTCTTACAGAAAGACATTCTTGTGTAGTGACGTTTATGCTCATTTAAATGAGGGACCTTGACACCGGGCAGTGACGCAATATCTATCTCATGCTCAACTGGGTCGGTTTCAAGTGCTGCCATTATCGCAGGGTTCAAAGTTCTTTCGGAGTTTGGCAGCTGAGTCCAGAGTTAAAAAGCTGCTTCAGGTGGGCGGCATGTGGCACAGTGGTTAGCACTGGGACTACAGCACTGAGGACCCGGGTTCGAATCCCGGCTCTGGGTCACTGTCCGTGTGGCGTTTGCACATTCTCCCCGTGTCTGTGTGGGTCTCACCCCCACAACCCAAAGATGTGCAGGGTAGGCGGATTGGCCATGCTAAATTGCCCCTTAATTAGAAAAAAAAAATAATTGGTTACTCTAAATTTATTTTAAAAAGCGGTTTCGCTCACACAAGTCACGAGGCAACAGGGTTGGTTTCTCTGATATCTGAGGGCGTGACCAGAGCACTCAGTTCAAATACAAACATCCTACCAGATCTTTATCAACATACATGCTGTGACCTTTCAGAAAGGGATTGTTGAACAGTCTTTCTGCTTTATGGTCACTTTTTATTCATCGTATTGATCGAGATATCCAAACCAGAGTGTCTATTTGTCGACTTGAAGGATAAATAATCAGTTAGCTTTGGGAAATGGTGAGATAAAGGAAATGTGAGCATATTGTTTCTATCGTGAAATATGTCATTTTGGTTGAAGAGCTAACAAATAATAACAATTACTATATTTATACAATCCCTTTTATATCGTAAAATGTCCCAAGGTACCTCACAGGAATCGTCATCAAGCAATCATTGACATTGAGTCACATGAGGAGATGTTAAACCAGGTGACCAACAGTTTAGTCAAAGAGATATAAGAAGAGAGAGATTGAGAGGCAGTGAGGTTTCGGGAAGCAATGAATGCCAGAGCCCGGGACACTGGGAAGTGAAGGCAGGGCCACGAGGGGTGGAGTGATTAGAGTCAGTACACTCAAGAGGGCAATATTATGGGAGGGAAGTGGGGCTGTATGAGGTTACAGAGGCTACGGAGGTTACAGAGGCTACGGAGGTTAAGGAGGTTACAGATATTAGACAGGTTGCAGAGATTACAGAGATTACGGAGATTACAGAGGCTACAGAGGTTAAGGAGGTTACAGAGGTTACGGAGATTAGAGAGGTTACGGAGATTAGAGGTTACGGAGATTAGAGAGGTTACAGAGGTTAAGGAGGTTACAGAGGTTACAGAGATTACAGAGATTGCAGAGATTACAGAGATTGCAGAGATTACAGAGATTACAGAGATTACAGAGGTTACAGAGATTACGGAGATTAGAGAGGTTACGGAGGTTAAGGAGGTTACAGAGATTACAGAGATTGCAGAGATTACAGAGATTACAGAGATTACAGAGATTAGAGAGGTTACAGAGATTACGGAGGTTACAGAGGTTACAGACATTACAGAAATTATAGAGGTTATGGAGGTTAAAGAGATTACGGAGATTAGAGAGGTTACGGAGATTAGAGAGGTTACGGAGATTAGAGAGGTTACAGATATTAGAGAGGTTACGGAGATTAGAGAGGTTACGGAGATTAGAGAGGTTACGGAGATTAGAGAGGTTACGGAGATTAGAGAGGTTACAGATATTAGAGAGGTTACGGAGATTAGAGAGGTTACGGAGATTAGAGAGGTTACGGAGATTACAGAGGTTACGGAGGTAACAGAGTTTATGGAGATTACAGAGGTTACAGATATTAGAGAGGTTACCGAGATTAGAGAGGTTACAGATATTAGAGAGGTTACGGAGATTACAGAGATTACAGAGGTTACTGAGATTAGAGAGGTTACGGAGATTAGAGAGGTTACGGAGATTAGAGAGGTTACAGATATTAGAAAGGTTACGGAGATTAGAGAGGTTACAGATATTAGAGAGGTTACGGAGATTAGAGAGGTTACGGAGATTAGAGAGGTTACGGAGATTAGAGAGGTTATGGAGATTACAGAGGTTACGGAGGTAACAGAGTTTACGGAGATTACAGAGGTTACAGATATTAGAGAGGTTACGGAGATTAGAGAGGTTACAGATATTAGAGAGGTTACGGAGATTACAGAGATTACAGAGGTTACTGAGATTAGAGCGGTTGCAGAGATTACAGTGGTTACAAAGATTACAGAGGTTACAGATATTAGGGAAATTGCAGAGATTACAGAGGTTACAAAGATTATAGAGTTTACAGAGGTTAAAAAAATTATAGAGTTTATAGAGGTTACAATGATTGCAGAGGTTACAAAGATTATAGAGGTTACAGGAATTCCAAAGGTTGGATGGGACAAGGCCATAGAGATTTGAAAATGAGTGAATTTTAAAATCAAAACATTGCCCAAGGTCCATCGGAGGGCCACCTTCCCCCTCACAATGCAAGATCTGCCCACTCCATGCCCACCAGAACTACCCTCCACCCCCCACCAGAGACTCCTACCAGAGACACTCTAATTAAAGAGACTCCCCCAAAGACCGCCTAATTTAAAGAAACTCCCCTGGAGCCCCCTAATTAAAGAGATCCGCTAAATAGACCCCCTCCCCCCAAAATGCGGCTTTAAAACTCCCCTGTGTAATAAATCTGACAGCAGCATGGTAGCATAGTGGTTAGCACGGTTGCTTCACAGCTCCAGGGTGCCAGGTTCGATTCCCCGTTGGGGCACTGTCTGTGCGGAGTTTGCACGGTCTCCCCGTGTGTGCGTGGGTTTCCTCCGGGTGCTCCGGTTTCCTCCCACAGTCCAAAGATGTGCGGGTTAGGTGGATTGGTCATTCTAAATTGCCCTTAGTGTCCAAAAACGGTTAGATGGGGTTACGGGGATAAAGGGGGATAGTGTGGAGGCATGGGGCTTGAGTAGGGTGGTCTTTTCAAGGACCAGTGCAGACTCGATGGGCTGAATGGCCTCCTTCTGCACTGTAAATTTTATGATTCTATGATATCTGCTGACTGAGACAGAGGAAGCAGCGCCTGTCAATTCCTGGAACGAGAAAACCAGTCAGCTGGGTTTGAACCCCCTCAGATCTTTGACCTGCAAGCCTTTCATCCATTTCTTTGTGAAATTTATTTTACTGGGCTGTGAGTGACTTATTCCACACACCCAGCTGTCAGCATTGTGCCATTCATCTGCTTTCGCACTTGAGTAACATTGAAGTGGTCAGCTGTTGAATGTCCCACAATGTTTATAAACATCAAACTTTGATTGACAGCTCCTGGACCACTTCAAATAGAGTTAATTGCTTTCCATTCATCTCTCCTCACACTTGAGTGACTTTGAAGTAGTCGGTATTGAAAATAACAGAAAGCAGAATACAGAAAGGATTGAGGATGATTTTCTTCCACTCTGGTTTGATGGGTTCTGTGATGTGTGATCTGCTGACTCTGTCACATGCAGGGTAGGTGATACATGTAGGGCCGGGTAGATGGGCTGTTTGGTGTTGTGGACGCCTTGCCTTCACCTCTGCACATTCCCGACAAACACTCTTGTTGGTGTTTGGTGCCTTCCTGAATAAACCTCCTCATTCATGGTTGGTCACAAGCCAGGGTCTCTCGTGGATGGGTTGGGTCGTTTGACCTTTTCAAGAAAGCTTCCAGAACCTCCCTGAAACATTTCCGCTGTGATCCTGGGAACCTCCTGCTGTGACTGAGTTTGGAGTTGAAACACTTGCTTCAGAAGTCCAGTGTACGGTGTGGTAGCGACATGTAGTAAGGATGTGGTCGGTGCTGTGGAAATGAAAGCTTGGTCTTTTGTTTTTGAACTGAGCATTAAAGTGGGAAGCAGTAGATGTTGGTGCCAACTCTTGTTCCTGAAAGCTGCATCTTGACCAGCTTGGCTGTCTCTGCTCTGTCCCGCATGGCTGCATGTGTCTCCTGTAAAGTCACTGCAGGCATTGCAAGTTACACAGCAGTTACTGTGTCCCTGGAGCTCCCTGGAGACAAGTTGCTCTCTAATCGCTCTTTATACCAAAATCCATTTTGTCGAATATTCTGCTGTTTTTAATAACTTATTTGGTCACTGCTGTTGACAGGGCTGGACCGACTGTCATTGAAAATTACCCTCTCTCTCTCCTGCCTCTCCACATATTAATTGTCATTAATATTTCAGGACCCAAAGGACTTTGGTCGAGCAAAACACAAGCCATTAATCTTTCATTCTCCTCTGAAGGCGTGCTGCGTCCAATGCTATTTCCCTCAGTGTTACCATGTCCAGCTCTGAACTCTCTGCACTTTCCCATCACTCATTAGCCAGGGGTCACTTTGCCAACATGTTTAATGTTCTGTGTGTTATCTTCACATGAGGTACAAGGACAGAGATGGGGCATCTGCTCGCATACTGGGAGGACTTTGTACGGCTAATAGAAATAATGGATACAGACTGAGATGTGAATGTTAGGGGACGTTTATGTCAGTAACTCTAATCTGTGTTGACTGTCTGGAATGCACTAACCAAGAACAAAAAGCCCCAGAATAAATCTGACTCGGAGCTAAACATAAACACATATTTGAGCCATTCGAGATAAACAGACAACACACTCACAACATAGACGCATATCATCTTCAGCTGCTTCATCAATGACCTTCCTTCTATCAAATGGCCAGAAGTGGGGATGTTTGCTGATGACTGAACAATGTTCAGTATTATTCACAGATAATGAAGCAGTCCATGTCCAAATGCAGCAAGACCTGAACGATATTCCAGGCTTGGGGCTGACAAGTGGCAAGTTACATTCAAGCCACACAAGTGCCAGGCAATGACCGTTTCAATGACTGCTACATAAGATAAAGATGCATGGCATTAAGGGTAAAGTAGTAGCATGGATAGAGGATTGGTTAATTAATAGAAAGCAAAGAGTGGGGATTAATGGGTGTTTCTCTGGTTGGCGATCAGTAGCTAGTGGTGTCCTTCAGGAATCAGTGTTGGGCCCATAATTGTTCCAATTTACATAGATGATTTGGAGTTGGGGACCAAGGGCAATGTGTCCAAGTTTGCAGATGACACTATGATGAGTGGGAAAGCGAAAAGTTCAGAGGATACTGGAAATCTGCAGAGGGATTTGGATAGGTTAAGTGAATGGGCTAGGGTCTGGCAGATGAATAACAATGTTGACAAATGTGAGGTTATCCATTTTGGTAGGAATAACAGCAAAAGGGATTATTATTTAAATGATAAAATATTAAAACATGCCGCTGTGCAGAGAGACCTGGGTGTGCTAGTGCAAGAGTTGCAAAAAGTTGGTTTATAGGTGCAACAGGTGATTAAGAAGGCAAATGGAATTTTGTCCTTCATTGCTAGAGGGATGGAGTTTAAGACTAGGGAGGTTATGTTGCAATTGTATAAGGTGTTAGTGAGGCCACACCTGGAGTATTGTGTTCAGTTTTGGTCTCCTTACCTGAGAAAGGACGTACTGGCACTGGAGGGTGTGCAGAGGAGATTCATTAGGTTAATCCCAGAGCTGAAGGGGTTGGATTATGAGGAGAGGTTGAGTAGACTGGGACTGTTCTCGTTGGAATTTAGAAGGATGAGGGGGGATCTTATAGAAACATATAAAATTATGAAGGGAATAGATAAGATAGATGCGGGCAGGTTGTTTCCACTGGCGGGTGACAGCAGAACTAGGGGGCATAGCCTCAAAATAAGGGGAAGTAGATTTAGGACTGAGTTTTTTTTTAAATAAATTTTAGAGTACCCAATTATTTTTTCCAATTAAGGGGCAATTTAATGTGGCCAATCCACCTAACCTGCACATCTTTGGGTTGTGGGGGCGAAACCCACGCAGACACAGGGAGAATGTGCAAACTCCTCACAGACAGTGACCCAGGGCCGGGATTCGAACCCGGGACCTCAGCGCCGTAGGCAGCAATGCTAACCATTGTGCCACCGTGCTGCCCTAGGACTGAGTTTAGGAGGAACTTCTTCACCCAAAGGGTTGTGAATCTATGGAATTCCTTGCCCTGTGAAGCAGTTGAGGCTCCTTCATTAAATGTTTTTAAGATAAAGATAGATAGTTTTTTGAAGAATAAAGGGATTAAGGGTTATGGGGCACGATTCTCCGCAAATGCGGCAAGTCGTAAAGGCTGCCGTGAAACTGGCCGTGTTTCACGGCAACCTCCGTGCCCCCTCCCGGGACCCGATTCTCCCCCCCGGGGGCGGGGCTAGCAGCGGGGCCCCGTGAACCACGGCATCGCGGCCTTAGCGACCGTCGCTAAGTCCGCCCGCCAAGCGTCAAGCCGGCTGACGCGCACAATGACCTCAGCCGCGCACGTGCGGATTGGACGGCTCCAACTCGCGCATGCGCGGGGCTGTCATCTCCCTCGGCCGCCCCGCGGACTGATCCTGCGGGGCGGCGGAGGGAGAAAGAGTGCGTCCGTTACGGACGCACTGCCCGCGATCGGTGCCTACCGATCGCGGGCCCATGCCCCCCTTGGTACGGCCGTGGTACTGCCGTGCCAATCGGGGCCCTGGATGCCCAGAACGGGCATGTTACGGTCGTTTTTACGACGGCAGCAAGCAGGTGTGTTTGCTGCCATAAAAACGGCCGTAAAGGCCTGGGCACCCGGCCCATCGGCCTGGGGAGAATCGCTGTTCGCCGTAAAAAACGGGGAGCAGCGATTCGTGTCTGGGGCGGCCGTAGGGGGTGAGAGAATAGCGGGAGGGCGGGAAAAATGTCGGGGACGCCCTCCCGCTATTCTCCGACCCGTCGTGGGCAGCGGAGAATCGCGCCCATGGTGTTCGGGCCTGAAAGTGGAGCTGAGTCCACAAAAGATCAGCCATGATCTCATTGAATGGCGGAGCAGGCTCGAGGGGCCAGATGGCCTACTCCTGCTCCTAGCTTCTTATGTTCTTAAGCGACATTGAAATAAGGAGCTGCTGAACCATACAGACAGCTGAGTGACTGAATATCAGTTAGAAATATAGGGCGGGATTCTCCCCTACCCGACAGGGCGGTGGGTACCGGCGTAGCGGAGTGGTGCCAACAACTCCGGCGTCGGGCTTCCCCAAGGGTGTGGAATTCTCCGCACCATTGGGGGCTAGGCCCGCGCCGGGGCGGTTGGCACCACACCGACTGGCACCAAAATCGGCACCAGCTGCCTTTGACGCCCGCTGCCCGGCGCCGGGGCTGGCCAAAGGGCCTTCGCCGGTTCGTGCATGCGCCGGTGGTGACGTCAGCGGCAGCTACCGCTGACTTCACCACCGGCGCATGCGCGCTGGGGGATTCTCTTCCCCCGCCGCCACTGCCTCCACCATGTGGGCCTGGCCACCGTGGGGACACCCCCCGGGGCCCGCTCGCGCCGCCAATCCAGCCGCCACCAGAGGTGGTTCAAACCTCGTCGGCGGGATAGGCCTCCCAGCGGCGGGACTACGGCCCATCGCGGGCCGGAGAATGGCCGCAGGGGGCTCGGCGATTGGCGTGGGGTGATTCCGCCCCCCGCCAATTCCCCAGTGGCGGAGAATTTCTGCCATGGTGGGGGCGGGATCTTCGGCAGCACCGGGCGATTCTCCAACCCTGCGGGGGGTCGGAGAATTTTGTCCATAAAGAGAGGAGTCGGAATGCATATTGTTAATGATTTGGATATTGTGCCAGATTTATTGAGAGATTTCAAAGAATGTTACAAATTCATGTTTGAACAGTTACTAAAAACACTTTGAATAATCTCTGACAGAAAAGCAATGTAATACGAGGTTTAATCAGGACACGGGCAGTCCACACTGAGCAAAATAAGAACAAAGGTTTATTTGAACAAACAAAATGTACAAACAAACAAAAGGGCCCAGGGTGTGGGGTTTCCAGGGTAAGAGCCCAGGATGCAGGGTTACTAGGTGAAAGGCCCACGGTCAGGGTTACCAAGGGAAGGGCCCAGAATGCAGGGTTACCAAGGGAAGGGCCCAGGATGCAGGGTTACCAGGGGAACGGCCCAGGGTCAGGGTTCCCAGGGTCAGGGTTACCAGGGGAAGGGCCCAGGGTCAGGGTTACCAGGGGAAGGGCCCAGGGTCAGGGTAACCAGGGGAAGGGCCCAGGGTCAGGGTTACCAGGGGAAGGGCCCAGGGTCAGGGTTACCAGGGGAAGGGCCCAGGGTCAGGGTTACCAGGGGAAGGGCCCACGGTCAGGGTTACCAGGGGAAGGGCCCAGGGTCAGGGTTACCAGGGGAAGGGCCCAGGGTGTGGGGTTTCCAGGGGAAAGGCCCAGGGTCAGGGTTACCAGGGGAAGGGCCCAGGATGCAGGGTTACCAGGGGAAGGGCCCAGGGTCAGGGTTACCAGGGGAAGGGCCCAGGGTGTGGGGTTACCAGGGGAAGGGCCCAGGGTCAGGGTTACCAGGGGAAGGGCCCAGGGTGTGGGGTTACCAGGGGAAGGGCCCAGCGTTACGGTTACCAGGGGAAGGGCCCAGGGTCAGGGTTACCAGGGGAAGGGCCCAGGGTCAGGGTTACCAGGGGAAGGGCCCAGGGTCAGAGTTACCAGGGGAAGGGCCCAGGGTCAGGGTTACCAGGGGAAGGGCCCAGGGTGTGGGGTTACCAGGGGAAGGGCCCAGGGTGTGGGGTTACCAGGGGAAGGGCCCACGGTCAGGGTTACCAGGGGAAGGGCCCAGGGTCAGGGTTACCAGGGGAAGGGCCCAGGGTGTGGGGTTACCAGGGGAAGGGCCCACGGTCAGGGTTACCAGGGGAAGGGCCCAGGGTCAGGATTACCAGGGGAAGGGCCCACGGTCAGGGTTACCAGGGGAAGGGCCCAGGGTCAGGGTTACCAGGGGAAGGGCCCAGGGTGTGGGGTTACCAGGGGAAGGGCCCACGGTCAGGGTTACCAGGGGAAGGGCCCAGGGTCAGAGTTACCAGGGGAAGGGCCCACGGTCAGGGTTACCAGGGGAAGGGCCCAGGGTCAGGGTTACGAGGGGAAGGGCCCACGGTCAGGGTTACCAGGGGAAGGGCCCAGGGTCAGGGTTACCAGGGGAAGGGCCCAGGGTCAGAGTTACCAGGAGAAGGGCCCAGCGTCACGGTTACCAGGGGAAGGGCCCAGGGTCAGGGTTACGAGGGGAAGGGCCCAGGGTCAGGGTAACCAGGGGAAGGGCCCAGGGACAGAGTTACCAAGGGAAGGGCCCACGGTCAGGGTTACCAGGGGAAGGGCCCAGGGTCAGGGTTACCAGGGGAAGGGCCCAGGATCAGTGTTACCAGGCAAAAGGCCCAGGATCAGTGTTACCAGGCAAAAGGCCCAGGATCAGTGTTACCAGGCAAAAGGCCCAGCTCTAGGACAGCAGAAGATGAGTTTGATTGAGAGGTCGGTGAGTTTGGGAAGGAGAGGGGAGCAGTTGGACAAGTTTGAGATCCTGAGCATGAGGAATGTATAATAATAGACAAAGTGAAGGGAGTCTTGATTGAAACATAGAGAGGATGTAGGCAACGGTTTGGAGTTTGTCTTTGCTTATAAAATCTTAATTAATTTTCCTTATTGAATTAATATTGTTAAACCTTGAGGAAAACCTTGAACTCTTTATCAAGGGGTGGGGGTTGTTGTGTGCGTCTGCCGATCCTTCATCATTCACATGTAGAGAGCTGATCCTTTAATGTTTCATATTCAGTACATCTGCAGATCTGACAGAGATCTCTGCAAGCTCACACACACACACACACGTGCATTCCTCTTCAAAGTAGCCTTAGAATTTACTTTTTAAAAAATCAACTTGCTCAGGAATGGAATTCTGCTTTGGTGACTGTTGTGATCCCAGGGCGCTCGGCAACATCCCTTAATCTTCACTCTCTGTTCACGTCTGATTTTGGCCTTTTATATCTGAGACCATCAAAGCAAACTCCTCTTTGTGTTGTGGATGTGAGAGGCCCATGTGCACTGGGAGCTGTAAAGCATATAATAAACTTGTAAATAATGTAATAACTGTTGACCTTTCTATCAGAGGGGGCGAAGGGATTGGCTTCCGTGCCTACATTTCCGTCTTCTTGAAAGAAGACTTTTGGGTAGTGATTCTGAAATGGCCAATCCAGAGCCGGCATTGATCCCTCCCTCCCACTTTAATTCCAGGAAAGGAATTTTTGTGCGTAGTGAGGTGTGATGTCCTCAGTTTTCTTTGTCTGGACGTCGGGAATGTGTAGTGTTGAACAAAGAGCATCAAGCAAAGGTAATTAACAAAGTTGATTTATTAACACTATTTAAATAAGGGGCTGGATTCTCTGCACTCCGACGCCGAAATCGCATCTGATGCCGGGGCGGAGAATCCATCTCCGCGCACGGAATCGAGACGGGCGCTCCAGGTCCCGAAAAGCGGCAAACTCTTCTCCGCGTATCCCGTACCTGCAGCCGTGGCTGGAGGCTGGCCCCGTCATTCTCCACCCCCGACTGGCCCAAGCCCTGACGGCGTGGGCCTAATGTGGTCCTGCCGTTCCAGATACTCGTGTGGTGACTGCGGACTCGGTCCGCGGCCACCATGGTTCAGGGGGCGGGCCGATCGGACGACAGGGCAGGTCTAAAATGGGACCGGACTATTTGTGGACGGCTGGACCAAGGTCGGGCTCACGGCCGATTCGGGGCACTATTTGGGAGGTCCAGCTCGGTGGGCTGAGTCGGCCGTGGAGCACAACGCGGCCGCTGGAGGCCGCTGCCGTGCGCATGCGCGGCCTCTGACCCGGAAGTGCAGGGGCTCGTATCTGCAGCTAAAGCTACTAGATTCACGCTGGGACCCTGGGAGCCCCCTGCAGGGCATTGAATATGTGACCCTTTCATGCCAGTTTTTCAGCCGTGAAAGGTCACAGTTTTTACAACGGCATGGGGACATAGTCCCAAAAACAGGGAATCCAGCCCATGATTCGAACGTATTCCTAGGTACGAGGTTGCTGAAATAAACTATATTATATTTCTAACTACAGAACTCTCAAATACACAACAAATCTCTCTCACACCTAAACACCTTCTCCCAGAATCCCGGGCTTCACGTGATATATATGTGTGACTGCTCTTGATCACCATCTGGTGGGCAGAAGTATGTACATGAAATTGTTAACCCTTTATCTCCCATACAATATCTGTATTGTTACAGGGGGGTTGGGGGGGAGGGGGGTCAAGGATTGGACAGGGCATGGGGTCAAAGATTGGGGCTGGGGATTTGGACACGGTGTGGGGGGGTCAGGTTGTGTATATTATGTAAAGAGGAACATTTGCTCCCGCCTGGGACTGTACGGTACGTGTGTGTGTCTCAGTGTCAGCTCTGGTACATGTGAACATACATGATTCCAGCCAGCCGAAGGCGTCAACGGTGCTCCCGTAATCTTCGCGTGTGTACCCGGCATAAACCGGATAAAGTGGGCGAGTGACGCACTCACACCTTCCAACAGTTTGATCAGTTTGATGGATCAAGAAAGGAGCTTCATTTTTAACCAAACGTTTCTGCTTTGACACACGTGTCAGTGAGTGGGAAGATTTTCACTGTGATGAACACCGAGAAACCTCTTAGATCTGCGTGTGAAATTAGTTTAGCGCAAGGTCCAGCTCTGGGGATTTACCCATCATGCTTGTGGTAGTTCCAAGTAAAAACTGCCCAATTTGGGGTGGGGGGGGGGGGGGGGTGAGAGACCTAAGAAGGATGGGTAAACATGATTTGGACTATTTGCTCAGTAGAAGAGCCGATGCTGGAAGTGAGTGGCTTTGCTGAGCGGTTTGTTTCTGTGCAAAGTCTCCTGTGTATTTTAACATATCTCTGAATTAACCATTCCCTCCACAAGCTAACTGTGCTCAGTATAAACTTACTGACGTCTCCCAAAGCAGTAAGACCCCAGCTTTAACCCCAAGTACGGGCCTGGGCACAGGGCCGGTTTTAAGCCTATTTGACCAATTTCATCAAATTGGGCCCCGCACCTTAAGGGGTCCCCGCGCCAGCGGCGACAGAGTTACCGTTTGAAGCCCTTTCTCTATTCTAAGAGGAACTATAGGGTAGTTTTTACTTTTGGGGAACGCACCGCATTACCGTCAACAAATCCTTCAGCCCTGCGCCGCCAAATCCTTCCGCCCGGGTAAGTAAGTTTCAAAATTTTAGTATATCAAGCATTTAATGTTTTTTTTTGGTTAAAGACGAGCATACTACACAAAATATAAACATACATAAATTTTTACTTTTGTAGAGTAGGGGCCCCGCCATCACTTTTCTAATTGGGCTCGCAATTCCTAGCACCGGCCCTGCCTGGGCAATAGTGAAGGCAGGTCCAGTTAATCTTGGTCTACCCGAGGCAAACAATCAATTGGTCTGCATCCCTCTGCTCCCTGGTGTTGGGAGCGACGTGAGTGGATATTTCACAAGGCCCAACCTTGGGCCCAGAGGTAACAGGTCTTGGCTGAGGGAGCAGCTGGCCAGTGCACAGAAAGAATCAGAATCTTCAGGAGAACTGGAAGGAATTGGACATTGAATTGAAAGCCTGTTGAACCCTTGTTGTTAGTCAGGGACGGGAATCAAAGCCAGGCACAGCAAGTCACACAATAGCGGAATATTCATTCCAAGCCTGATCTGTGTTGTTTTTTTCCTGAGTAAATTACCCTCCGATGTGATGGGACTGTGCTACACAAAACACTCAATTATGTACAAACGGAGATGGACCAGAATTAATTCCACTCGGAGAGTCAAACCTGCAGAAAGTCTCATTAAACGTGCTGAATCTTAATCAGCAGCTTTCTGCCACATTGCAAACAGCTGCAGCAAACTCACTGCTTCAGCTGTGTGGCCATTCTGCTCATTCAAACCTGTTCCTCTGATACACTGGGATCGCCACCCAGGGATGTGTGAACTCGGACTACCCTATCGGGGATGCTGCTACACCTGAAATACATTGCTAGAAACGTATGACTGTGTGTACTGGGAATGTATACCGGGAATTCCGTACTTGGCATATCCTACCAGGAATACCGTACAGGGCATACAATAACGGAGATGCCACTCTGGAAATATATTATCACGAATAAACCACCAGGAATACTCCTCCGGGAAGATACTACTGCTGTGTGTGTCTGGTGTGTGTGTGTGTGTCTGGTGTGTGTGTGTGTGTCTGGTGTGGGTGTGTGTCTGGTGTGGGTGTGTGTCTGGTGTGTGTGTGTCTGTGTGTCTATGTATGTGTGTCTGGTGTGTGCGCACATGTGTGTGGTGTGTGCGTGTGTCTGGTATGTGTGTGTCGGGTGTCTGTGTGTGTGTGTTTCTGTGTGTCTGTCTGGTGTGTGTGTGTGTGTCTGGTGTGTGTGTGTGTTTGGTGTGTTTCTGGTGTGTGTGTCTGGTTTGTGTGTTTCTGGTGTGTGTGTCTGGTGTGTGTGTGTGTCTGGTGTGTGTGTGTGGTGTGTGTGTGTTTGGTGTGTTTCTGGTGTGTGTGTGTGTCTGGTGTGTTTCTGGTATGTGTGTGTGTTTGGTGTGTTTCTGGTGTGTGTGTGTGTCTGGTGTGTTTCTGGTATGTGTTTGGAAGCTGAGTTTAAACCATCGGAACACGAGTGGATTTGAGGCCGTCTGAGTTTAAAAAGGATTTTCGGCTGAATCTTGAGGAGGTAGTGAGCAAATTGGAGCAAAGGAAATAATATTAAGCCTGAGGCCTAGCCTGTTGGGTTTGTTGGTGCTTCCTTCAAAGACCTTTTCCTGATGATGAGTTTTTGTAGAATCTTCCCCCTTGGATTTTTAACCCTTTAGGTTCTTGGCCCTTGTCCTCCTTTGAGGCGTTTACCCTATTCTATGTAAACTAACATTTGTTGTTTGTGCTGATCCCACTGAAAGGTTGTCCAGGCTGGCATTCCTGTTGTTCTAGGAGTCCACAGGCAGAACACTCACTCATAACTCAACCTAACATCCCAAATTGAGAGAGATCAACGGGTCCATCAAACCTGGTCCACACCACAATGGCTGAAGCATTTGAGCAGATTCCCCATTCCCACCATCCCCTCTTCCTTCCCTAAGCCTTATGTCCCTATGCCTCTCTCCTCTACTCTTACCCCAATCGCTTGTTCCCCCCCCCCCCCCCCCCCACTCCGTTCTTTCCCTTCCCCCTCTCTCCCAACAGCCTTCCATCCACTCCCCTCACCAGCCCAGGGATGGTTGAGGGATGGCTGACTCTGGAACAATGGATTCCAGAACCTTCCATCATGATATCACAGACCCCTCCCCGATTTAGATCATAAAATCAGCTCGTCTTCCACTGAATATTGGAGATTGAAGGGTGCCCTGACTGAGCTCTCTGCAATGTGAAAGGGAGCTGTCTGGGTTATTCCAGAGAAGCCATTTCCTATGGAAGGAGGGGCATCAGAAAGTAGAGCCAGGGCGTTCCGGGGCCGTGTCAGGAAGCATTCCTCGTACAAAGGGGAGTGGAAATCTGGAACTCACTCCCCCTTTCCAAAAGCTGTGGGTGCTGAGGTACAATCTGAGCTGTCAAGACCGAGAGGGACAGATCTTTGTTAACTCAGGAATCAGAGCAGGTGGGTTAAAGGCGAGATTCAGATCAGCCTTAACCTCATAGGAGTGGGTTCGAAGGGCTAAATGGCCTCCTCCTGTTTGGGCAAGGTGTGTCTGAGGGAAGGGGCCGATCTCACAGATGCTTCAGTCGGTGTGTCAAATCATACAGAAATTGTGACTTTTTCCAAACCGTCAAATATACATCAAGAAATTGGCAGATGGGAAAATGAGCGAGAGCAACTGATTCAATTAGTTTCACTTTGATTAATGGAGCAGGCAACAAATTAATAATTGATTTATTGTTAGAAACTGAATTAAAATCTGATAGAATCTGTTCAGACCCAATGCTGCTCAATTCATTGCTGCAGTTATAAATGAACAAACCATTCAGTGATTCCAATGCATTATCTGGAGCGCTGCCTTGTGCAACGATGTTGATCCGAGTGTCATCTTATTATCTTCCATAATCAGACACAACCAGGAACTTTTCACTAAACTTTACAGAGCAGAGAGGCCAGACTGGTGCAGAGAACGGGAGCAGAATCATGTGTCAGACCTGATACCTGTGCAGTCAGGTTTTTGTCAATGGGGATAGGGCGAGATCTCACTCAGCTCAGGGACTGGGTGCAGACGAACAGACACAAACCCTGTACAGAGGGAGGAGAATTGCAAAAACTCAGAGTTAGACCTTTTGAGTCAATACTAATAATGGGTGTGATTCAATCACACAGACAGTGAGGGAGGGTCCTGTAAGGGGGAGGGTCCTGTAATCCCACAGGCAGTGAGGGAGGGTCCTGTAATCCCACAGGCAGTGAGGGAGGGTCCTGTAAGGGGGAGGGTCCTGTAATCGCACATATAGTGAGGGAGGGTCCTGTAATCCCACAGGCAGTGAGGGAGGGTCCTGTAAGGGTGAGGGTCCTGCAATCACACAGACAGTGAGGGAGGGTCCTGTAATCACACAGGCAGTGAGGGAGGGTCCTGTAATCACACAGACAGTGAGGGAGGGTCCTGTAAGGGGGAGGGTCCTGTAATCGCACAGATAGTGAGGGAGGGTCCTGTAATCCCACAGACAGTGAGGGAGGGTCCTGTAAGGGGGAGGGTCCTGTAATCGCACAGACAGTGAGGGAGGGTCCTGTAATCCCACAGACAGTGAGGGAGGGTCCTGTAAGGGGGAGGGTCCTGTAATCGCACAGACAGTGAGGGAGGGTCCTGTAATCCCACAGACAGTGAGGGAGGGGGTCCTGTAATCCCACAGACAGTGAGGGAGGGTCCTGTAATCCCACAGGCAGTGAGGGAGGGTCCTGTAATCCCACAGGCAGTGAGGGAGGGTCCTGTAATCCCACAGGCAGTGAGGGAGGGTCCTGTAATCCCACAGGCAGTGAGGGGGGGGGGTCCTGTAATCCCACAGGCAGTGAGGGAGGGTCCTGTAATCGCACAGACAGTGAGGGAGGGTCCTGTAATCCCACAGACAGTGAGGGAGGGGGTCCTGTAATCCCACAGACAGTGAGGGAGGGTCCTGTAATCCCACAGGCAGTGAGGGAGGGTCCTGTAATCCCACAGGCAGTGAGGGAGGGTCCTGTAATCCCACAGACAGTGAGGGAGGGTCCTGTAATCCCACAGGCAGTGAGGGAGGGGCCTGTAATCCCACAGACAGTGAGGGAGGGTCCTGTAATCCCACAGGCAGTGAGGGAGGGTCCTGCATTCAGAGATACTGATCCATGTTGTTCTCCACTCGCTATCCAGTGAGTGCAGTTTCTGTGATGTGCAATCGGACACACTGCTGGCAGATTCACCATCAGTTCTGATTTCCCAGCCATTCCTGTCTGTCCTCCTCCATCTGAATCAATGTTATCAATCTCTATTAGCGTCAATCACGTGTGTTTTTACATCTATTCATCTATTGATTTCTCACCCTGTTTGGTGAGATGTGAGTTGGGTATCTGTCTCTGAATCTATCTACTGTTACATAGCACAATCTGGCACTTTGTACCTGCTTTTCATCTACGTGTATCTCTCCTCTCCCTCTTTCCCTCTTCCATCCTATCTCACTCTCTGATTTCCCTCTCTCTATCTCACTCTTGCTATCTAATATATGTCTTTCTCCATCTCCTCTATCTCCCTCTCTCTATTTCTCTCTCCATTACTTTGTTCTCTATTTCTCTATATATATATATATTTATTTCTCTCTCTGTCCCTCCCTCTCCCTCCACCTCTCTCACTCTCTCTCTATATTTAGATTCTTCCTCACTCCAGTTGGATGTCTGCCTCCTTACCCGTTCTATATTTCCTGCTCTATTTGTCTGTCTCTCTTTTTCAATCTCTTTCTATCTCAATATCTCTCTTTACCTCTTTCTCTGTTTCTTTACCTGTCTCTCTGAAACTATTCCTGAGATTTTCCTCTCCCAGCTTCGGTGGCAGCAGCCAAAGGTCCGTTGCCTGTAGAAAGGAATTGGCGAGGTGGGAAATCCGGTCCAAGATCTTTTCTTCCTCTGCTTCCGTCCCTCTGCCTCTCGGTTTTATAGCTCTTCATTTCACCCCTGCTGTGAATCTCGTTCTATCATTCCTGTTTCTCAGTTTGTCTCTCTCCGCGTCATCATTATCTATCTCACTCACTCTAATTTCGTCAAACGTGTGAGTTAGTCAGATACATGCAGAAGGAGGCCATTAGGCCCATCGAGCCTGCACCCAGTCGAGGCCAACCCCAGCCCTGTAACCCCACCCTAAGGGGCAATTTAGCACGGCCAAGCCACCTAACCTGCACATCTTTGGACTGTGGAAGGAAACCGGAGCACCCGGAGGAAACCCACGCAGACACGGGGAGAAAGTGCAGACTCCGCTCCGTCACCCGAGGTTGGAATCGAACCTGGGCCCCGGCACTGTGAGGCAGCAGTGCTAACCACTGTGCCATTGAGCACACCTTCTAAATCGTTGCCGGGAATCTGGTACGTGGTGAAACACGAACTCTTTGTGAACATGGGGTAGAGGCAGCAGCAGAATGTGCCGGTCTTCATGGTCGAACTTCCAGCCTAAGCTCGGAGTACATACGGTGAATAGTTTGGGGAAGATACCAGGGAACGGGAAAAATAAAAACTTTTGATTGTTCCGAACCTTCCAAAGTCCCAGGACATCGTAAATCACTTTACTGTCAATGAAGTATTTTTGAAGTGCAATCACTGATGCAGCCCCTTTATACACAGCAAGATCCCACAAACGGCAATATGATAAAGACCAGAAAAGCTGATTTTTTGCTGTTGAGTAATAATGTCCGGGTAACTGGCTGAACCTCCTGTGTTGGCTTTGTAAACTGTGCCACGGGACCTTTAACTTCCACCTCAGAGTGTGCCTGTCTAATGTCTTTCAAAAGATGGCACCCCTGACAGTGACGCACGCCCTCCGCACTCCACTCAAATGTTAGTCTGGATTTGATTCAAACACAGGACGTGGGACTGGAACCTACACGTGTGTGACTCAGAGGTGAGAGCAGTCAGCCAGCGCTGGGATTCAACGGACACTGATTTTGTCCATTAGCCCCGAATTAATGGTACAGGGCACCACCTGGGGTCAACTGAAAATCTCCCTCATATAGGATAAAGAAGCTGAGAGATTTGGACAGTGATTTCCAAGGCCAGGCAACTGAAGGTCTAGGCACCAATGGTGGAGCAATTGGAATTGGGGATTCGCAAAGGCCAGAATTTAAGGAGTAGCAGGCAAGGGAATAAAGCAGGACCCTGGGAAGCCCCGAGGATCAGAGGGAGCTTGGTGTGAATGTATATCCGTCCCTTAAGGTAGCAGAGCAGGTGGGTACAGTGGGTAAGAAGGCAGATGGTAACATTGCCTTTATTAGCCGAGGCATAGAGGGGGCGATTCTCCAATACGGAGCCCAAGTGTTCGCACCGGCTTGAATGCCCTTCCACAGGGGGCCAGCACGGTGCTGGAGTGGTTCACGCCACTCCAGCCTCCGCCGTGCCAACCCGCGCATGTGCAATTGGACCGTGCCAACCCGCGCATGCGCGAGGGACTTCTTCAGCGCGTCGCTTCAGGGGCTGACCGCGCAAGAAAGTAGGCCCGGGGGGGGGGGGGGGAGGAGGAGGCCGGCCGGCCGATCGGTGGGCGTCGATCGCGGGCCAGACCCCATCGGAGGCCCCCCCCCCGGTGAAGGACCCCCCCGCCCCCTCCCACAGGCCGCCCCCCCCGACCGTTCCCGCAGCGTTCCCGCCGGCAGCAACCAGGGATGAACGGCGCCGGCGGGACTCTGTCGTATCGGCGGGGCCGCTCGGCCCATCTGGGTCAGAGCATCAGCGGCCCTGCCGATTCCAGCGGCCCTGCCGATTCCAGCGGCCCTGCCGATTCCAGCGGCCCTGCCGATTCCAGCGGCCCGCGCCGCCGCCAAACGCGCTGGCGCAAATGGTGCCGATTCTCCGCACCTCAGAGAATCGCGCGCCGGCGTTGGGCACAGTTGCGGCGATTCTCCGGCCCGGCGCGGGGCTCAGAGATTCACCCCCAGAGCAGGGAGGTTATGCTGGAGCTGTATAAAATGTTGGTTAGGCCACAGCTAGAGTATTGTGGGCCGTTCTGGAATCCACATTATAGGAGGGATGTGATAGCCACTGGGAAGGGAGCAGAGGAGATTTACCCAGGATGTTGCCTGGGCTGGAGAGTGTTAGTTATGGAGAGAGATTGGATAGACTGGGATTGTTTTCCTTGGAGCAGAGGAGGCTGAGGGGGGACAGGATTGAAATGTATAAAATTGAGGGGCAGAGATAGAATAGACAGGAAGAAACCTTTCCCCTTGGTGGAGGGATCAGTGACCAGGGGGCAGAGATTTAAGGTGAGGGGCGGGAGGGTTAGAGGGGATGTGAGGAAAACCTTTCACCCAGAGGGTGGGG
>NC_052169.1:1970985-2026429 GCF_902713615.1 Scyliorhinus canicula | reverse complement strand
GTGTGTGTGTATTTGTGTGTGCATGCGTGAGTGTGAGTGTGTGTCTATGTGTATATGTGCATTGGGAGCCGGTTTAGCTCAGGCGATTGAAGGGCTGGTTTGTGATGCAGAGCGAGGCCAGCAGCAAGGGTTCAATTCCCCGGACCAACTGAGGTTATTCATGAAGGCCCCGCCTTCTCAACCTTGCCCCTCTCCTGAGGTGTGGTGACCCTCGGGTTAAATCACCACCAATCAGCTCAGGGGTCATCTGGGACTATGGCGACTTTGTGTTTGTGCGTATCTGTGATAAAAGTAAATTACTGCGGATGCTGGAATCTGAAACGCAAACAGAAAATCCTGGGCCACCTCAGCAGGTCTCAGAGCCTCTGTGCAGAGAGCGGGGAGCTGATGTCTCCAGTCTGGGTGATTCTGTGTCAAAGCTGGAGGATTCCACCGCCCCATCACCCCCCCCCCCCCCCCCCCCCCCCCCCCCCCCCAATCACCCCCCCCCCCCCCCCAAAGAAACAGAATAAATCTGACCCCATGTGCAGTTCTCTCCAGGAAAGAGAGGACGAGAGAAGAGAGGGATGGTTACAAAAGACAAGAAAACGGAGAGGGAAAGAAAGAGAGGTGATGGCTTGGGGGAGGGAGAGAGTTACAGAGAGTACAGTTACAGCGAGAGTGGGATGGAGTTGGCGTTGATTTCACCATCGCTGCTCTGTGTGGTGGTTGGGGAGAGTGGGCAGATGGTATAGAGCAGGGGTGGGCAAACTACGGCCCGCGGGCCGCATGCGGCCCGCCAAAGGTATTTCTGCGGCCCACCAAGTCATTAAAAAAAAAAAAAAAAAATTTTTAGGTTAATGCGGGGGGGCTGTTGGGTTACTTACTGGTATAGGGTGGATACGTTGACTTGAGTAGGGTGATCATTGCTCGGCACAACGTCGAGGGCCGAAGGGCCTGTTCTGTGCTGTTCTATGTTCTCTATGAGGCGCCCAGAATCATAACCGGGTGAAGTAATTATTTTACTTAATATACTATGCGGCCCTTTGTGAATTGTGAATTTCTGAATGTGGCCCTTGCACGGAAAAGTTTGCCCACCCCTGGTATAGAGCTTGCCCTGTCCCACAGCCCAGTGCTGTAATCTATTATCACTGCCCTCTTGCACCCCTCACTGTTTTCAATTCTACAACAGTTGTGCAAGGGATGGGATGAATAATGGAATATAACCTTCACAGATTGACTGAATCAGGAAAAACAATGTGCTTCAGAAAAAGGATATACCTCAGAGAGACACAGTGAGAGAGAGAGGGACAGAGAGAGAGAGAGAGGGGGGACACAGAGAGAGAGAGAGACACACAGTGAGAGAGAGAGAGGGACACAGTGAGAGAGAGAGAGAGAGACACAGAGAGAGAGAGAGAGGGGGGGGGGGACACAGAGAGAGAGAGAGACACACAGTGAGAGAGAGAGAGAGAGGGACACAGTGAGAGAGAGAGAGAGAGACACAGTGAGAGAGAGAGGGAGAGACACACAGAGAGAGAGAGGGGGGGACAGTGAGAGAGAGTGAAAGAGACACATGAGAGAGACACATGAGAGAGACTGAGAGAACTGCACACAAAACTCCAAATGCGGCCTTACCAAGGGTTTATACAGCTGCAACGTGATTTCCCAACTGCTGTACTCATTGCCCTGGCTGATGAAGGCAAGCATGCCATATGCCTTCTTAATCAACTAGGCTACCTGTGTAGCCACTTTTAGGGAACTGTGGACCTGCACACCACATCCCTCTGTATGTTAATGTTCCTAAAGGTTCTCCCATTTACTGTATCATTCATCCCTAGATTTGATCTTCCAAAATGCATCACCTCGCAATAGTTCAGATTAAACTCCATCTGCCATTTCTGTGCCCAAGTCTCCAATCTATCTATATCCTGTTGTATCCTCTGACAATCCTTGGCACTGTCAGCAACCCTGCCAATCTTCGTGTCATCCGCAAACTAATCAGACCACCCACATTTTCCAACAGATCATTTATATATACTACAAATAGAGGTCCCAGCACTGATCCCTATGGAACACTACTGTGTCTGCGTGGGTTTCCTCCGGGTGCTCCGGTTTCCTCCCACAAACCCCGGAAGACATGCCGGTGGGTGAATTGGACATTCTGAATTCTCCCTCTGTGTACCCGAACAGGCGCCGGTACTTGGTGACTAGGGGCTTTTCACAGTAACTGCATTGCAGTGTTAATGTAAGCCTACTTGTGACACTAATGACTTATTATTACAGATCTCCATTCTGAAAAACACCCTTCCACTGCTACTCTCTGTCTTCTATAACCAAGCCAGTTCTGTATCCATCTCGTCAGCCCACCCCGAATCTCACGTGATTTTAGTTTTTGGACCAGTCTGCCATGTGGGACCTTGTCAAACACCTGACTAACGCCCATGTAAACTACATCCACAACCCTTCCCTCATCAATTTTCTTTGTCACCTCTTCAAAAAACTCAATTAAGTTGGTGAGGCAGGACTTCCCCGTATAAAACCATGCTGCCTGTCACTAACTAGTCCATTTTCCTCCAAATGTCCATATATCCTGTCCCTCAGCATCTTTTCCAAAAGCTTCCCCACCACTGATGTCCGGCTCACTGGGCCTATAATTTGCTGGATTATCCCTGCTTCCTTTCTTAATCAAGGCAATAACACTGGCTATTCTCCAGTCCTCTGGAACCCCGCCTGTGATCAAAGAGGATGTGAAGATATCTGTCAAGGCCCCGGCTATTTCTCCCCTTGCCTCCCACAGTAACCTGGGGTAGATCCCATCCGGCCCCAGGGACTTGTCCACTTTAATGCAAATTAAGATACTCAACACTTGTTTGATATATTGACATTCTCAAGAGCGTTCACACACCTATCACTGACCTCAACATCCGTCATGTCCTTCTCCCCAGTGAATACCGATACAAAGTCTTCTTTTAGGATTTCACCCACTTCCTGTGGTTACCCGTATAACCTGCCTCCTTTGTCCTTGAATGGGCCCACTCTTGCTACCCTCTTGCTCCCAATATATCCATAAAAGCCTTGGGATTCTCCTTAGCCATGTTTGCTAAAGAAATTTCATGGCCGCTTTTAGTCCTCCTAATTCCACATTTAAATTCCTTTCTCCTTCACCGTACTCCTCCAGGGCTTCGTTCTCTTTACAGACTGGAATCTAAACGAGGGGTTCGTGGTGGTTTATATACAGAATAACAGATACCCGGGAGTCAGTTACAGACTGGAATCTAATCGAGGGGTTCAGGGGGGTTTATATATAGAATAACAGATACCCG
The DNA here is from genome assembly GCF_902713615.1 of Scyliorhinus canicula. Lineage (NCBI taxonomy): Eukaryota > Metazoa > Chordata > Chondrichthyes > Carcharhiniformes > Scyliorhinidae > Scyliorhinus > Scyliorhinus canicula. The sequence continues at coordinate 2,023,127 of NC_052169.1, read as the reverse complement.
GGAGTCAGTTACAGACTGGAATCTAATCGAGGGGTTCAGGGTAGTTTATATGTAGAATAACAGATACCCGGGAGTGAGTTACAGACTGGAATCTAATCGAGGGGTTCAGGGGGGTTTATATATAGAATAACAGATACCCGGGAGTGAGTTACAGACTGGAGTCTAATCGAGGGGTTCATGGTGGTTTATATATAGAATAACAGATACCCGGGAGTGAGTTACAGACTGGAATCTAATCGAGGGGTTCGGGGTGGTTTATATATAGAATAACATATACGCGGGAGTGAGTTACAGACTGGAGTCTAATCGAGGGGTTCAGGGGGGTTTATATACAGAATAACAGATACCCGGGAGTGAGTTACAGACTGGAGTCTAATCGAGGGGTTCAGGGTAGTTTATATATAGAATAACAGATACCCGGGAGTGAGTTACAGACTGGAATCTAATCGAGGGGTTCGGGGTGGTTTATATATAGAATAACAGATACCCGGGAGTGAGATACAGACTGGAATCTAATCGAGGGGTTCAGGGTAGTTTATATATAGAATAATAGATACCCGGGAGTGAGTTACAGACTGGAATCTAATCGAGGGGTTTGGGGTGGTTTATATATAGAAAAACAGATACCAGGGAGTGAGTTACAGACTGGAATCTAATCGAGGGGTTCGGGGTGGTTTATATATAGAATAACAGATACCCGGGAGTGAGTTACAGACTGGAATCTAATCGAGGGGTTTGGGGTGGTTTGTATATAGAAAAACAGATACCAGGGAGTGAGTTACAGACTGGAATCTAATCGAGGGGTTCGGGGCGGTTTATATATAGAATAACAGATACCCGGGAGTGAGTTACAGACTGGAATCTAATCGAGGGGTTCGGGGTGGTTTATATATAGAATAACAGATACCCAGGAGTGAGTTACAGACTGGAATCTAATCCAGTGGCTCGGGATGGTTTATATATAGAATAACAGATACCCGGGAGTGAGTTACAGACTGGAATCTAATCGAGGGGTTCAGGGGGGTTTATATGTAGAATAACAGATACCCGGGAGTGAGTTACAGACTGGAATCTAATCGAGGGGTTCATGGGGGTTTATATATAGAATAACAGATACCCGGGAGTGAGTTACAGACTGGAATCTAATCGAGGGGTTCGGGGCGGTTTATATATAGAATAACAGATACCCAGGAGTGAGTTACAGACTGGAATCTAATCGAGGGGTTCGGGGTGGTTTATATATAGAATAACAGATACCCGGGAGTGAGTTACAGACTGGAATCTAATCGAGGGGTTCAGGGTAGTTTATATATAGAATAACAGATACCCGGGAGTGAGTTATAGTCTGGAATCTAATCGAGGGGTTCGGGGTGATTTATATATAGAATAACAGATACCCAGGAGTGAGTTACAGACTGGAATCTAATCCAGTGGCTCGGGATGGTTTATATATAGAATAACAGATACCCGGGAGTGAGTTACAGACTGGAATCTAATCGAGGGGTTCAGGGGGGTTTATATGTAGAATAACAGATACCCGGGAGTGAGTTACAGACTGGAATCTAATCGAGGGGTTCATGGGGGTTTATATATAGAATAACAGATACCCGGGAGTGAGTTACAGACTGGAATCTAATCGAGGGGTTCGGGGCGGTTTATATATAGAATAACAGATACCCAGGAGTGAGTTACAGACTGGAATCTAATCGAGGGGTTCGGGGTGGTTTATATATAGAATAACAGATACCCGGGAGTGAGTTACAGACTGGAATCTAATCGAGGGGTTCAGGGTAGTTTATATATAGAATAACAGATACCCGGGAGTGAGTTATAGTCTGGAATCTAATCGTGGGGTTCGGGATGGTTTATATATAGAATAACAGATACCCGGGAGTGAGTTACAGACTGGAATCTAATCGAGGGGTTCGGGGTAGTTTATATATAGAATAACAGATACCCGGGAGTGAGTTACAGACTGGAATCTAATCGAGGGGTTCGGGGCGGTTTATATATAGAATAACAGATACCCGGGAGTGAGTTACAGACTGGAATCTAATCGAGGGGTTCGGGGTGGTTTATATATAGAATAACAGATACCCGGGAGTGAGTTACAGACTGGAATCTAATCCAGTGGCTCGGGGTGGTTTATATATAGAATAACAGATACCCGGGAGTGAGTTACAGACTGGAATCTAATCGAGGGGTTCAGGGTAGTTTATATATAGAATAACAGATACCCGGGAGTGAGTTACAGACTGGAATCTAATCGAGGGGTTCAGGGTAGTTTATATATAGAATAACAGATACCCGGGAGTGAGTTACAGACTGGAATCTAATCGAGGGGTTCGGGATGGTTTATATATAGAATAACAGATACCCGGGAGTGAGTTACAGACTGGAATCTAATCCAGTGGCTCGGGTGGTTTATATATAGAATAACAGATACCCGGGAGTCAGTTACAGACTGGAATCTAATCGAGGGGTTCGGAATGGTTTATATATAGAATAACATATACCTGGGAGTGAGTTACAGACTGGAATCTAATCCAGTGGCTCGGGGTGATTTATATATAGAATAACAGATACCCGGGAGTGAGTTACTGATTGGAATCTAATCGAGGGGTTCGGGATGGTTTATAGATGGAGTAACAGATACCCGGGAGTGAGTTACAGACTGGAATCTAATCGAGGGGTTCGGGGTGGTTTATATATGGAGTAACAGATACCCGGGAGTGAGTTACAGACTGGAATCTAATCGAGGGGTTCAGGGCTTTTTATGTGGAAGAATATAAAAATATCAAATAATCAACTCGAGGAAAAAGTGAATACTGTATGATGGCACGTTATCATTCCAGCGGCTCATTGCTGTCTGTAAATAACATTCTGTTGGGCATCCTCTGGGTTTCCTCCCACAGTCCAAAGATGTGCAGGTTGGGTGGATTGGCCATGTCAAATTGTCCAAAATTCTATGATTAACCTAGGACAAAGGTTCGGCGCAACATCGTGGGCCGAAGGGCCTGTTCTGTGCTGTATTTCTCTATCTCTATCTATCTCTAAAAGCACAAACTGATTTTCTGTATCGCTGGACTTTGTTGGTTTTGAACAGTTAGATCAAGTAAAACATGCATTGCGTGTTAGACTGAACACTGAAATAATTGGAACATGTGTGTGTGTGTGTGTGTGTGTGTGTGTGTGGTGCAGAGCAAGATCCCAATTTACAATGATCTTGTGCTGTGAATTCCAATTCACTGATGTTCTTCCTGTTTCGGGCTGGGAAAGAGACAATCTCACACAACGGGTCAGCATCAAACAGGGCCAATCTGATCTTGAAGAGGAAGCTTCTAGAATGTCCCATTTTCCCTAATTGGCCTGTTTTTATTAAAAATCTGGTTTGTTGCCTCCCCAGGATGAGGTAGCTCAGGGTTGTGACCGATGCCCAAGGAATGATGGGATTTGGCATTGAGTTTGGACAGGTGGTCCTGTTCCTCTGTGTGTGGTTTGAACACAGGAATGAGGGGTGCTTAGAATGAAGAACTGGAAGCCCAAGAGAAACAGCCACATCCGGAGGAATGATGTGCATAGGTAAACTGGAAACAGCAAAAAGAGAGTTTGCAGGGCGGCACGGTAGCATAGTGGTTACCACAGTTGCTTCACAGCTCCATGGTCCCAGGTTCGATCCCCCACTGGGTCGCTGTCTGTGTGGAGTCTGCACATTTTCCCAGTGTCTGCGTGGGTTTCCTCCGGATGCTCCGGTTTCCTCCCACAGTCCAAAGATGTGCGGGTTAGGTGGATTGGCCGTGATAAATTGCCCCTTAGTGTCCAAAAAGGTAAGGTTGGGTTACGGGGATAGGGTGGAAGTGTGGGGATGGGGTGGAGGTGTGGCCTTAGATAGGCTGCTCTTTCCAAGGGCCAGTGCAGACTCGATGGGCCAAATGGCCTCCTGCTGCCACTGTAAATTCTGTGATTCTGTGCGAGTCAGAGGTCGGATCCTGATAGGTATCGGGGAGGCTTGTGCTAGAGTTTTACATTATCTCCTATCAAATCCCACTCTCTTGTGGGAAGAACAGATTTGGCAATTTTAGTCCCAGGTCTTCAACTGGTAGATGGCAGCTTCACGCCAGGATTTTGCCCAGGATGAGGAGAGTGGTGAGGAATTGACTGAAAATTAAATTCCTTCATTTCTGGTTTCAAGCATATTTTCAGTCATTGTACATCACAAATGTGATATGATGATGTTAACAGCAATGATATTCCTTCCAGTTAAAGCAATCGCTTTCTGAGGAGCCACGACTCAGCCCATTTACTGGGTGTAATGATACCAGAGTAAATCATCCGTGATCTCAGATCATATGTAACTGAGAGACTGGGGGAAGGTCCTGTTAAAGTCCCTCAATATCAAAATAGTCGCTAGGTGTTCACGGGTTTGCAACATGATTTTCAGCCCTCCTTTATGGATGGCACCTGGAGCCTGGCCACGGTAACCAGCGGAATCTTCAAACCACTCGCATCATTTCTCAAATAGCCCCTTGAGCTTGTCTCATCCTCTCCCTACCTTTCATCCAACTGATTGATAGGCACTACCTCTCACCCCCCCCCCCCCCCCCACCACCTTGGCCTCGATTGCCCCTCACCTTCCTTGCTTCAACGCTAGTGCCCCCATCTGACTCTGGAGGGTCTCACATTCTGATCCCGTTCCCTCCTGATGTGTAGCCAAGGTGATCGCCTTCCGGAGATAAAGAGAAGGGATCTGGCCCTGATATAAAGCCATAAGGCAGAGGAGCAGAATTAGGCCACTCGGCCCATCGAGTCTGCTCCGCCATTCAACCACGGCTGATATTTTTCTCACCCCCTGCCAATTTATGCCAATTCTCCCAAACTCCAAATGTTCTAGCCTACCGCCTTCCAACTCCTCTCCGCAGCCCCTGTGTGCTGGAACTGAGGTCACCAATTAGTCTCTCACTCTCAGGATCTCAGGTTGTGGAATTCATCATGTCCCCCGGATGGGCTGAATGGCCATCTTTGTGCTGTATTAATTGATGATTCTGTAATTCCAGCTTCTCAGAGCCCATGTTTGATGTCCCCTAAACTACAATTTCTTAATTACATTAACTTTCCCCTAGCTCCAGGTTGCTTACAGCCACATTGCCAGACAGACAGTTGGATAATTCTCCTCTCTGTCACGCCCAGAGCCGGCATGGCTCACAGCGACTGGGTTTGACGCTTCTGATTTACAGTATGTAACTATCCTCCACCCACGCACTGCATTTGGCTGGAGAAATAATCTTGTTTCTACTGGGAGACTTTCCTGTAGTTCGTGTTATGGGTATTGTTTTGCTAGAGTTCATAAAGACCGCTTTTAAAATAGACTCTGTAGACTGTTTGCTGAGAGTCCTGTGTGAATCCCGCCCTGCCTCCAACTCAGTGGCCAACACGAAGGTGCTGACAGGCAGGTTGCTTACCCTAGTCTGCCTCAGTGTTACCCCGGGACTGTGAGCTGCAACTGAACATTGAGTCCAGGACTGGACTGATTCCTGACATGTTAAAGATCAGACTCAGCAGCTCGATGTGAGTCAGCCGCATCCCTGCCTGGATTAAAGGCTGCTTCTCGCTGGTTTCAATAATTAGTGAGGATAACGAGAAGCAGTGATTGTTCCAGCAGCAGGTTGAGACAATGTGACACAGCAGTACAGGTTACACCACCCTCTATGTGCCATTCACAGGGATGAAATGTACAGAAAGCAGATGTAGTTTGATGTGAATTACTGCTTTTCAAAGCAGCTGATTGCTCTAATTAGTGTTGACAATAAATTCACCAATACTCCAAACCACAACCAGCAATCTACCAATTAAAAGCATACAATTAAACCAATTAATTTTGCAATTCTAACACAGGTAGTGTATGGAGAAGTGACAGAATGTGGAGACAGCAGACAGGATAATGAAACCCAATCTTTCTCTCTTTCCCCTGGAGGTGCTGGCTACACTTCCCAGAGTCGCCCTCTGCTCCCTTACCCGTGGCCGAGGTGTGACACTGTACACAGCGTGTCGACAGGGGGCTACCGGGGCTGGTTTAGCTCACTGGGCTAAATCGCTGGCTTTTAAAGCAGACCAAGGCAGGCCAGCAGCAAGGTTCGATTCCCGTACCAGCCTCCCCGAACAGGCGGCGGAATGTGGCGACTAGGGGCTTTTCACAGTAACTTCATTGAAGCCCACTCGTGACAAGAAGCGATTTTCATTTCATTTCATTTCAAATAACGGAGGGGTCACCCATTCCTCACCACACACTTTCCCGCAGTCACACACGCAATACGTTCACACACATGTAAACACGTAGGCACCCACATACTCATGCATGATACATGAGATAGTTCCACCAGTCGAAAGGACTGGGCTGGATTCTCCGAGTTTGAGGGTACGTGCAGAGGAAGTGTCTAGTTCAACGATGAAAAGAAATCGGTGCGGCCCCAGCACCGAGCCTCCGACCGGGGAGGGGCTAAAATGCCGCACCACGTAAAGCACACGGCCTTCACAAAATAACCGGTTGGAGAATTGCCGGGTCCGTGGCCGCGCATGCGCACGGCAAAGACCTGCAGCAGCCGCACCGTACAACATGGTGCTGGCTGTGCGCAGTCCCGATCTGCCAGATAGTGTCCCCCGGACCCCGCCTGGCCAGCCCCCATCAGTCCCCCCAGCCCGCCGAAGCTCCACGGCCAGCGGCACGGCTTCCCCCTGACTGTGGCGGCGCTGGGCACAGTCCGCAGCCGCCACGCCGGGTCCCCAACACCTGAGAGAACACGTGCCCCGCGCCATTGGAACATCGGCCCATTGGGGGCGGAGCATCGGAGGAGGGCCTTCAGGTAATGTCCTGAGGCCTTCCCAATGGCTTGCGGCCGACACCCCGATGATGCTGTTTCGGAGGGGGCGGAGCATCCAGGAACAGGCATTGCCTCCAATCCAGTTGTAAAAAGGGATTCTCCGCCCGGTCGGCGATTACAAAATGGATGTCGGCAAGCGGAGAATCCCGGCCATGTTTCCCAGGAGTGAGGGTGGGGTGGGGGGGGGGGGTATCTCAGGAGTGAGGGGGCGACTCCAGGAGTGAGGGGGGAGTCTCCAGGAGTGAGGGGGAGGATTCCAGGAGTGAGGGGGAGGATTCCAGGAGTGAGGGGGAGGATTCCAGGAGTGAGGGGGAGGATTCTAGGAGTGAGGGGTAGGATTCCAGGAGTGAGGATGGAGTCTCCAGGAGTGAGGGGGGAGTCTCCAGGAGTGAGAGGGAGGATTCTAGGAGTGAGGGGGAGGATTCCAGGAGTGAGGGGGAGGATTCCAGGAGTGAGGGGGAGGATTCTAGGAGTGAGGATGGAGTCTCCAGGAGTGAGGGGGGAGTCTCCAGGAGTGAGAGGGAGGATTCTAGGAGTGAGGGGGAGGATTCCAGGAGTGAGGGGGAGGATTCCAGGAGTGAGGGGGAGGATTCTAGGAGTGAGGGGGAGTCTCCAGGAGTGAGGGGGGAGTGTCCAGGAGTGAGAGGGAGGATTCTAGGAGTGAGGGGGAGGATTCTAGGAGTGAGGGGGAGACTCCAGGAGTGAGGGGGAGTCTCCAGGAGTGAGGATGGAGTGTCCAGGAGTGAGGGGGAGGATTCCAGGAGTGAGGGGGAGGATTCCAGCAGTGAGGGGGGAGTGTCCAGGAGTGAGGGGGGAGTCTCCAGCAGTGAGGGGGGAGTCTCCAGGAGTGAGGGGGAGTCTCCAGCAGTGAGGGGGAGACTCCAGCAGTGAGGGGGAGGATTCCAGCAGTGAGGGGGGAGTCTCCAGGAGTGAGGGGGAGTCTCCAGCAGTGAGGGGGAGACTCCAGGAGTGAGGGGGAGGATTCCAGGAGTGAGGGGGGAGTGTCCAGGAGTGAGGAGGAGAGCGAGAGTGGAGGACTCTGGGATTGGGGAAATGATCCCGGGAGTGAGGAGAGGACTCCAGGAGTACGGGATGGAGCTCGGGAGTGTGTTATTCAGGGAGAAGGGCGAGGGGGAAAGATGGGGGGAGAGGTGCCTTATTTGGAAGCTCTCCTGGGCCAGTGAGAGATTTGGGTTCTGCTCCCTGGGAAGGGGAATGGAGATTGTGAAATGTCAGCTCAGCGAACAGTTTCAAATTAAATCAAGAAAGGGTGAATTTTGGCCCCCATGCGAGAAAGATTACACATAAACATTGAACAGCAGGCGGAATAAATTTCCAATTAGAATGGAAATGGAAAGTCAGGAATCATTTTGGGAAGAGCTTGGTGAGGTGATTTGAATGGATGATTTGGGGTAGGTCAGATTCTCGGAGTCTGCAGTTTTGGGAAGTGGAATTGCTTTGGATAATTGCTGATTAATATTTGGAGGCTATCAGTCATTCCTCCAGAATCACTCAGTCAGCAGTGATGGTAGATGGACTCACAATCAGAATATCATCCAGACTGGGTGAGTACACGATGTGTGTGAGCTGCTGATTCCAGAAATGGTGCATTCTTCGGAACAATTGTTGTGTTTGAATGGAGGGAGCGTGACCTGTAATATCGACACTGGGCCATCCACACAAACCACTAACAACCCAGCATCAGTGAGCGACACATTGGACAGGGTTAAACCCGCTAACTTCACCCAAAATGTTCCCCATTCCCATTGCACTGACCTCCCTTCCCATTCACCCTCTGTGACTGAGCTGTCCTGGATTATATCGCAAAGGGAGATTACCCAAACTACCTTTGGAATTTGAAAGGTTAAGGGGCGATTTGATTGAAGTTTCGAAGGTGTGGAGGGGAACTGATTTGGTACACAGACAGAAACCTCTCCCAGTGACTGGGGAGTCCAGGACGAGAGAGGGTGGGCTAAAAAGCAGGAGCAGAGCTTTAGGGAGCGAAATTAGAAACCTCTTCTTTGCAGAGCGCCTGATGGATGTTTGAAACTCTCTTCCATGGGCGCATTGCGTTCTCGCCTGAGCTCTACGCGACCAGGACATTGCGCCCATTATTTACATCTGCATTTTAGACGTGTAAATCCCTTCCTCTCCAACTCCCAAACTATTTAATCCATGAGATATTTAATGCAACTGTTGTGCCATTAAGAATTAAATATTAATTAATAAATCTGCCTGCACCTCATTTAAATGCAAATGAGACTAACTGAAAGGTAGGCTTTTGCTCATCAATTTGAATCCAGGACCTCTATCTATCTGAGGTTGAAGGACATCTTTGGATTCATAAAAACAGTAAACTGCTCAACTAACACGCCTCAGCACACAACCATACATAATGTCCCAGCAATGAGTCACTGCATCACACCGGGGGGGGGGGCAGATACCTGGGGCACCCCCCACCTGGAGGTTCCCTTCCAAGTCACAGTCCCCAAGAGCGGCGAGGATTCTGGACCAGAACCCCAATATTTTAGTGTATTTGTAAGGCTGTGCGGAAAGAACGATTTGCTCCAGGAGGGATTGCACAGAGAAATAGGGATTTGGTATTTATTTTAAACATAACTTTTATTGTAAATACAATATTAACCTTTTGACTACACATCTGAAAAGAACTTACAATAACCCCTGAACACTACTACTCACTTCCCCATTAAACAACAGCACGGTAGCACGGTGGTTAGCATCAATGCTTCACAGCTCCAGGGTCCCAGGTTCGATTCCTGGCTGGGTCACTGTCGGTGCGGAGTCTGCACGTCCTCCCCGTGTGTGCGTGGGTTTCCTCCGGGTGCTCCGGTTTCCTCCCACAGTCCAAAGATGTGCGGGTTAGGTGGATTGGCCATGCTAAATTGCCCGTAGTGTCCTAAAAAGTAATGTTAAGGGGGGTTGTTGGGTTACGGGTATAGGGTGGATACGTGGGTTTGAGTAGGGTGATCATGGCTCGGCACAACATCGAGGGCCGAAGGGCCTGTTCTGTGCTGTACTGTTCTATGTTCTATAAAAGAAACATACAGCGCTCTCAATCCAGCTTAAAATCAGCAGAGCATATTGTAATACTTGCTTTGCAGAACTATATTCTGACTCTGGTTAGAACCCCTTCAGACTCTGGCTGAATATCTTCAGATAGTTGCTTTCAGCCTCTTCCTTGTCTTCAGACGAGACTGCTCTGCTTTAAAATGTTATTACTCTTCTTTTTAATTATCCTACTGGGAGAGAAAACTGCCTTCCCTTGTGGACTCTGTGATAGCCAGATCTGACCTCTTCAAACGCTTCTACAAAAAAATACCTCCCACTCTTAACTCCAACCAGCAGCGACAGCATCTCCCCAAGCTGAAAAAAAACAAATTAACTTTCCAGCGATTGAAAGCACGTCAGCTCCCCAGGGACTGTCCCCAGTCAAACCGCAGTGCATTAGCCCAGACTGAAAACCACATCCCTCTTGGCCAATTTCAACTTATTGCTGCTAAACACTCCCAGGCCCCTGCAAAACAGGATTTTAAATAAACATGACCACAGCGGTCAAACGCACTCTAACCCCAGGTTTTGAACGGTTAATTTATCCCAATATTTAGAAGCCAATATTCCAGCTTGTCACCCTCACCACCTTGACTGGGAAATATATCGGCCGTTCCTTCACTGTGGCTGGGTCAAAACCCTGGACCTCCCTCCCTAACAGCACAGAGGGTGTACCTACACCACAGGGGCTGCACCACCACCTTCTGAAGGGCCATTAGGGATGGGCAATAAATGCTGGACCTGACCAGCGATGCTCAGATCACATGAAAGAATTTTAAAAGCTCCGTGTTGATGAGTGCAAGAGATATGAACCAAGTGAGTTGTCATGGAAACCATTAAACTGAAAAGTTGCTGCAGGCTGATTATGCAGTATTGTGTTGATGGGAGAGAATCGAGAGACAGACACCTCATTGCAGGCGACCTGATTTTGAGCAAAGTGTTTTAACAATCTGTCTGAATCAGTCCAGGAGCTGTGGGACTGACCTCCCCAATCCGAGCCTCCAATGCAGCACCTCCCCAAAACCTCAGCTGCCTTCTGCTCTCCGATTCCTTTCCTCTCTTTCATTCATTTCGTCAGCCTGCCAATAATTTCTCACACAGATTGTGTCAACGATCTGCCTATTTCAGCCTGTCAGCCGCAGTGTGTGTGTGAAGTTAGCACGCTCTCCGTGTCGGCCACAGTGTGTGTGTGGAGTTTGCACGCTCTCCGTGTCAGCCGCAGTGTGTGTGTGGAGTTTGCACGCTCTCCGTGACGGCCGCAGTGTGTGTGTGGAGTTTGCACACTCTCCGTGTCAGCCGCAGTGTGTGTGTGGAGTTTGCACGCTCTCCGTGTCGGCCACATTGTGTGTGTGGAGTTTGCACGCTCTCCGTGTCGCGGCAGTGTGTGTGTGGAGTTTGCACGCTCTCCGTGTCGGCCGCAGTGTGTGTGGAGTTTGCACGCTCTCCGTGTCGGCCGCAGTGTGTGTGTGGAGTTTGCACGCTCTCCGTGTCGCTGCAGTGTGTGTGTGGAGTTTGCACGCTCTCCGTGTCGGCCGCAGTGTGTGTGGAGTTTGCACGCTCTCCGTGTCGGCCACAGTGTGTGTGGAGTTTGCACGCTCTCCGTGTCAGCCGCAGTGTGTGTGTGGAGTTTGCACACTCTCTGTGTCAGCCGCAGTGTGTGTGGAGTTTGCACGCTCTCCGTGTCAGCCGCAGTGTGTGTGGAGTTTACACGCTCCCCGTGTCAGCTGCAGTGTGTGTGTGGAGTTTGCACGCTCTCCGTGTCGGCTGCAGTGTTTGTGTGGAGTTTGCACGCTCTCTGTGTTGGCCGCAGTGTGTGTGTGGAGTTTGCACGCTCTCCGTGTCAGCCGCAGTGTGTGTGTGGAGTTTGCACGCTCTCCGTGACGGCCGCAGTGTGTGTGTGGAGTTTGCACGCTCTCCGTGACGGCTGCAGTGTGTGTGTGGAGTTTGCACGCTCTCTGTGTCAGCCGCAGTGTGTGTGGAGTTTGCACGCTCTCCGTGTCGGCCGCAGTGTGTGTGTGGAGTTTGCACGCTCTCCGTGTCGGCCACAGTGTGTGTGTGGAGTTTGCACGCTCTCCGTGTCGGCCGCAGTGTGTGTGTGGAGTTTGCACGCTCTCTGTGTCGGCCGCAGTGTGTGTGTGGAGTTTGCACGCTCTCCGTGTCGGCCACAGTGTGTGTGTGGAGTTTGCACGCTCTCCGTGTCGGCCACAGTGTGTGTGTGGAGTTTGCACGCTCTCTGTGTCAGCCGCAGTGTGTGTGTGGAGTTTGCACGCTCTCCGTGTCGGCCACAGTGTGTGTGTGGAGTTTGCACGCTCTCTGTGTCGGCTGCAGTGTGTGTGTGGAGTTTGCACACTCTCCGTGTCGGCCACAGTGTGTGTGTGGAGTTTGCACACTCTCCGTGTCGGCCACAGTGTGTGTGTGGAGTTTGCACGCTCTCCGTGTCGCTGCAGTGTGTGTGTGGAGTTTGCACGCTCTCCGTGTCGGCCGCAGTGTGTGTGTGGAGTTTGCACGCTCTCTGTGTCGGCTGCAGTGTGTGTGTGGAGTTTGCACGCTCTCCGTGTCGCTGCAGTGTGTGTGTGGAGTTTGCACGCTCTCCGTGTCGGCTGCAGTGTGTGTGTGGAGTTTGCACGCTCTCCGTGTCGCTGCAGTGTGTGTGTGGAGTTTGCACGCTCTCCGTGTCGGCTGCAGTGTGTGTGTGGAGTTTGCACGCTCTCCGTGTCGGCCGCAGTGTGTGTGTGGAGTTTGCACGCTCTCCGTGTCAGCCACAGTGTGTGTGGAGTTTGCACGCTCTCTGTGTCGGCCACAGTGTGTGTGTGGAGTTTGCACGCTCTCTGTGTCGCTGCAGTGTGTGTGTGGAGTTTGCACGCTCTCCGTGTCGGCCGATTTCTGCCTGATAACCGGGGTAACGCTGCCGCCGTGTCCAAACATCCCAGAGTCTGAGTCTGTGCAACTTTCCATTTGGCAACTGATGCAGAGGCTGTGATCCAGGATTTGCTGCCTGTTGGTGACTCAGCTCTGATTCATTGAACATTGTCACAATTCCAGCCATACAGTCCACGCTGGAGCGACGGTGCAGCAGTAACAGTCTCTGCGATGCATCAGTGTGCAGCCGTGGGGGTGACAGTGCCCTGGTGCCCTGTGCCAATGTAACAGGGCCATCAGGAGGAGTTGGTGGTCAGGGAGGTTGCTAGGTTACCCAGTTAGGGAAGCAACTTCATGATCACTGCAAATCCCGACATTGTAGAAGCTGGAGAAATAGAATAGGGCAAATAGGGCAGCACGGTAGCAGGGCAGCACGGTAGCATGGCGGTTAGCATAAATGCTTCACAGCTCCAGGGTCCCAGGTTCGATTCCCGGCTGGGTCACTGTCTGTGCGGAGTCTGCACGTCCTCCCCGTGTGTGCGTGGGTTTCCTCCGGGTGCTCAGGTTTCCTCCCACAGTCCAAAGATGTGCGGGTTAGGTGGATTGGCCAGGCTAAATTGCCCTTAGTGTCCTTAAAAGTAAGGTTGCGGGGGGGGTTGTTGGGTTATGGTATAGCGTGGGTTTGAGTAGGGTGATCATTGTTCGGCACAACATCGAGGGCCGAAGGGCCTGTTCTGTGCTGTACTGTTCTAATCATAGAATCGCTAACAGTGCAGAAAGAGCCATTCAGCCTATTGTGTCTGCACCAACCCTCTACCTCGGCCCACTCCCCTGTCCTATCCCCCTAACCCCACCAAACCTGCACATCTTTGGACTGTGGGAGGAAACCAGAGCACCCGGAGGAAACCCACGCAGACACGGGGAGGACGTGCTGACTCCACACAGACAGTGACCCAGCGGAGAATCGAACCCGGGTCCCTGGCGCTGTGAGGCAGCAGTGCTAACCACTATGCCACCCGAGAGGGTGGGAGATTAGTTCAGCTCACACAAACTCAAATCCGAGGGTGGTTTGAAAGTTTGGAGCTGGTAAATCAGCCAATATCGTTTGGGAAAAACAGCCTGCAATTGGTGGAAGACAGTGGGAATAAGCGAGGGACTGGACGGAACTTTCTAAATACTTCCATAGGATATTTCCATACAGCCTCAGCTCAGCATATCACACACAGCATCACACATCCCACAGTGCAGCACTCCCTCAGTACTGAGCCTCTGACAGTGCAGCACTCCCTCAGTACTGAGCCTCTGACAGTGCAGCACTCCCTCAGCACTGACCCTCTGACAGTGCAGCACTCCCTCAGCACTGACCCTCTGACAGTGCGGCTCTCCCTCAGTACTGACCCTCTGACAGTGCAGCACTACCTCAGCACTGACCCTCTGATAGTGCAGCACTCCCTCAGTACTGACTCTCTGACAGTGCGGCACTCCCTCAGTACTGACCCTCTGACAGTGCGGCCCTCCCTCAGTACTGACCCTCTGACAGTGCAGCACTCCCTCAGTACTGACCCTCTGACAGTGCGGCACTCCCTCAGTACTGACCCTCTGACAGTGAGGCACTCCCTCAGTACTGTCCCTCTGACAGTGCAGCGCTCCCTCAGTACTGACCCTCTGACAGTGCAGCACTCCCTCAGTACTGACCCTCTGACAGTGCGGCACTCCCTCAGTACTGACCCTCTGACAGTGCGGCACTCCCTCAGTACTGTCCCTCTGACAGTGCGGCACTCCCTCAGTACTGACCCTCTGACAGTGCGGCACTCCCTCAGTACTGACCCTCTGACAGTGCGGCACTCCCTCAGTACTGACCCTCTGACAGTGCCGCACTCCCTCAGTACTGACCCTCTGACAGTGCGGCACTCCCTCAGTACTGACCCTCTGACAGTGCAGCACTCCCTCAGTACTGACCCTCTGCCAGTGCGGCACTCCCTCAGTACTGACCCTCTGACAGTGCAGCACTCCCTCAGTACTGACCCTCTGACAGTGCAGCACTCCCTCAGTACTGACCCTCTGACAGTGCGGCACTCCCTCAGTACTGACCCTCTGACAGTGCTGCACTCCCTCAGTACTGACCCTCTGACAGTGCGGCACTCCCTCAGTACTGACCCTCTGACAGTGCAGCACTCCCTCAGTACTGACCCTCTGACAGTGCGGCACTCCCTCAGTACTGACCCTCTGACAGTGCGGCGCTCCCTCAGTACTGACCCTCTGACAGTGCAGCACTCCCTCAGTACTGACCCTCTGACAGTGCGGCGCTCCCTCAGTACTGACCCTCTGACAGTGCGGCACTCCCTCAGTACTGACCCTCTGACAGTGCAGCACTCCCTCAGTACTGACCCTCTGACAGTGCGGCACTCCCTCAGTACTGACCCTCTGACAGTGCGGCACTCCCTCAGTACTGTCCCTCTGACAGTGCAGCACTCCCTCAGTACTGACCCTCTGACAGTGCGGCACTCCCTCAGTACTGACCCTCTGACAGTGCAGCTCCCTCAGTACTGACCCTCTGACAGTGCAGCACTCCCTCAGTACTGACCCTCTGACAGTGCAGCACTCCCTCAGTACTGACCCTCTGACAGTGCGGCACTCCCTCAGTACTGACCCTCTGACAGTGCGGCTCCCTCAGTACTGACCCTCTGACAGTGCAGCACTCCCTCAGTACTGACCCTCTGACAGTGCAGCACTCCCTCAGTACTGACCCTCTGACAGTGCAGCACTCCCTCAGTACTGACCCTCTGACAGTGCGGCACTCCCTCAGTACTGACCCTCTGACAGTGCGGCACTCCCTCAGTACTGACCCTCTGACAGTGCAGCACTCCCTCAGTACTGACCCTCCCACACTGCGGCATTCCCTCAGTACTGACCCTCTGACAGTGCGGCACTCCCTCAGTACTGACCCTCTGACAATGCGGCACTCCCTCAGCACTGACCTCTGACAGTGCCGCACTCCCTCAGTGCTGACCCTCTGACAGTGCCGCACTCCCTCAGTACTGACCCTCTGACAGTGCAGCACTCCCTCAGTACTGACCCTCTGACAGTGCGGCACTCCCTCAGTACTGACCCTCTCACAGTGCAGACACTCCCTCACCCTCACTTCCACATTCAACGCTCCCTCCCCACATTCTCCAACGCCCCCTGACCCCCCCCCCCCCCCCCCCCCCCCCCCCCCCTCCCCCCTCACTCCTCCAGCCTTCCTGTTCTCTTGCAATCGATAGATTTTATTTGGAGCAGGCTTGTATCTCACAATAAGCTGCTCTCTCACTGCCTTTACACATATGGACAGTGACTATTAAGCAGGGAGATATATACACAACCCCAGCTAACCCTATATACACACACAGCCCCAGCTAAACCCTATATATATATATATATATATATTATATATACACACACAACCCCAGCTAACCCTATATATACACACAAACTCAGATAACCCTCACACAACCCCAGCTAACCCCATATATACACACAACCCCAGCTAACCCTATATATACACAACCTCAGCTAACCCTATATATATATATATATATACGCACACAACCCCAGCTAACCCTATATATATATATATATATATATACGCACACAACCCCAGCTAACCCTATATATATATATATATATATGCACACAACCCCAGCTAACCCTATATATATATATATATACGCACACAACCCCAGCTAACCCTATATATATATATACACACACAACCCCCGCTAACCCTATATGTACAACCCCAGCTAACCCTATATATATATCCAACAATTTGGAATGGAGAGTAGGTCATACGAGGAAAGGTTAAGGGTGCTGGGCCTTTTCTCATTAGAACGGAGAAGGATGAGTGGCGACTTGATAGAGGTTTATAAGATGATCAGGGGAATAGATAGAGTAGACAGTCAGAGACTTTTTCCCCGGGTGGAACACACCATTACAAGCAGACATAAATTTAAGGTAAATGGTGGAAGATATAGAGGGGATGTCAGAGGTAGGTTCTTTACCCAGAGAGTAGTGGGGGCATGGAATGCACTGCCTGTGGAAGTAGTTGAGTCGGAAATGAAATGAAATGAAAATGAAAATCGCTTATTGGCACGAGTAGGTTTCAAATGAAGTTACTGTGAAAAGCCCCTAGTCGCCACATTCCGGCGCCTGTTCGGGGAGGCTGTTACGGGAATCGAACCGTGCTGCTGGCCTGCTTGGTCTGCTTTCAAAGCCAGCGATTTAGCCCTGTGCTAAACAGCCCCTGTTATGTTAGGGACCTTCAAGCGGCTATTGGATAGGTACATGGATTAGGGTAGAATAATGGAGTGCAGATTAACTTCTTCTTAAGGGCAGCACGGTAGCATTGTGGATAGCACAATTGCTTCACAGTTCCAGGGTCCCAGGTTCGATTCCCAGTTTGGGTCACTGTCTGTGCGGAGTCTGCACATCCTCCCTGTGTGTGCCTGGGTTTCCTCCGGGTACTCCGGTTTCCTCCCACAGTCCAAAGATGTGCAGGTTGGGTGGATTGGCCATGATAAATTGCACTTAGTGTCCAAAATTCTATGATTAACCTAGGACAAAAGTTCGGCACAACACCGTGGGCCGAAGGGCCTGTTCTGTGCTGTATTTCTCTATCTCTACCTCCCAGCTCACCCTATATATATACAGCCCCAGCAAACCATATATATACACAACCCCAGCTAACCCTATATATATACAGCTCCAGCTAACCCTATATATATACAGCTCCAGCTAACCCTATATATATACAGCTCCAGCTAACCCTATACATACACAACCGCAGCTTACCATATATATATACACAACCCCAGCTAACCCTATATATATACAACCCCAGCTAACCCTATATATACACAACCCCAGCTAACCCTATATATACAACCCCAGCTAACCCTATATATACACAACCCCAGCTAACCCTATATATACAACCCCAGCTAACCCTATATATACACAACCCCAGCTAACCCTATATATATATACAACCCCAGCTAACCCTATATATATACAGCCCCAGCTAACCCTATATATACACAACCCCAGCTAACCCTATATATAAATGTATATATATACACAACCTCAGCTAACCCTATATATACACAACCCCCAGCTAACCCTATATATATACAGCCCTGGCTAACCCTATATATATACAGCTCCAGCTAACCCTATATATATACAGCCCCGGCTAACCCTATATATATATACAGCCCAGCTAACCCTATATATATACAGCCCTGGCTAACCCTATATATATACAGCCCTGGCTAACCCTATATATATACAGCCCTGGCTAACCCTATATATATATACAGCCCCGGCTAACCCTATATATATACAGCCCTGGCTAACCCTATATATACAGCCCCGGCTAACCCTATATATATACAGCTCCAGCTAACCCTATATATATACAGCCCTGGCTAACCCTATATATATACAGCCCCAGCTAACCCTATATATATACAGCCCTGGCTAACCCTATATATATACAGCCCTGGCTAACCCTATATATATATACAGCTCCAGCTAACCCTATATATATACAGCCCTGGCTAACCCTATATATATACAGCCCTGGCTAACCCTATATATATACAGCCCCGGCTAACCCTATATATATATACAGCCCCGGCTAACCCTATATATATACAGCCCTGGCTAACCCTATATATATACAGCCCCAGCTAACCCTATATATATACAGCCCTGGCTAACCCTATATATATACAGCCCAGCTAACCCTATATATACAGCCCTGGCTAACCCTATATATATATACAGCCCTGGCTAACCCTATATATATACAGCCCTGGCTAACCCTATATATATACAGCCCCAGCTAACCCTATATATATACAGCCCCGGCTAACCCTATATATATACAGCCCCAGCTAACCCTATATATATATACAGCCCCAGCTAACCCTATATATATACAGCCCTGGCTAACCCTATATATATACAGCCCGAGCTAACCCTATATATATACAGCCCCGGCTAACCCTATATATATACAGCCCCAGCTAACCCTATATATATACAGCCCTGGCTAACCCTATATATATACAGCCCCAGCTAACCCTATATATATACAGCCCCGGCTAACCCTATATATATACAGCCCTGGCTAACCCTATATATATACAGCCCCAGCTAACCCTATATATATATACAGCCCCAGCTAACCCTATATATATACAGCCCCGGATAACCCTATATATATACAGCCCTGGCTAACCCTATATATATACAGCCCTGGCTAACCCTATATATATACAGCCCCAGCTAACCCTATATATATACAGCCCTGGCTAACCCTATATATATACAGCCCCGGCTAACCCTATATATATACAGCCCTGGCTAACCCTATATATATACAGCCCCGGCTAACCCTATATATATACAGCCCCGGCTAACCCTATATATATACAGCCCTGGCTAACCCTATATATATACAGCCCCAGCTAACCCTATATATATACAGCCCCAGCTAACCCTATATATATACAGCCCTGGCTAACCCTATATATATACAGCCCTGGCTAACCCTATATATATACAGCCCCAGCTAACCCTATATATATACAGCCCTGGCTAACCCTATATATATACAGCCCTGGCTAACCCTATATATATACAGCCCCAGCTAACCCTATATATATACAGCCCTGGCTAACCCTATATATATACAGCCCCGGCTAACCCTATATATATACAGCCCCAGCTAACCCTATATATATACAGCCCTGGCTAACCCTATATATATACAGCCCTGGCTAACCCTATATATATACAGCCCCAGCTAACCCTATATATATACTGCCCCAGCTAACCCTATATATATACAGCCCCGGCTAACCCTATATATATACAGCCCCAGCTAACCCTATATATATACAGCCCCAGCTAACCCTATATATATACAGCCCTGGCTAACCCTATATATATACAGCCCCAGCTAACCCTATATATATACAGCCCCAGCTAACCCTATATATATACAGCCCTGGCTAACCCTATATATATACAGCCCCAGCTAACCCTATATATATACAGCCCCGGCTAACCCTATATATATACAGCCCCGGCTAACCCTATATATATATACAGCCCTGGCTAACCCTATATATATACAGCCCTGGCTAACCCTATATATATACAACCCCAGCTAACCCTATATATATACAGCCCCAGCTAACCCTATATATATACAGCCCCAGCTAACCCTATATATATACAACCCCAGCTAACCCTATATATATACAGCCCTGGCTAACCCTATATATATACAGCCCTGGCTAACCCTATATATATATACAGCCCCAGCTAACCCTATATATATACAGCCCTGGCTAACCCTATATATATACAGCCCTGGCTAACCCTATATATATACAGCCCTGGCTAACCCTATATATACAGCCCTGGCTAACCATATATATATACAGCCCCGGCTAACCCTATATATATACAGCCCTGGCTAACCCTATATATATACAGCCCTGGCTAACCCTATATATATACAGCCCCAGCTAACCCTATATATATACAGCCCTGGCTAACCCTATATATATACAGCCCCAGCTAACCCTATATATATACAGCCCCGGCTAACCCTATATATATACAGCCCCGGCTAACCCTATATATATACAGCCCCAGCTAACCCTATATATATACAGCCCCAGCTAACCCTATATATATATATACAGCCCCAGCTAACCCTATATATATACAGCCCCAGCTAACCCTATATATATACAGCCCCGGCTAACCCTATATATATACAGCCCCAGCTAACCCTATATATATATATACAGCCCTGGCTAACCCTATATATATATATACAGCCCTGGCTAACCCTATATATATACAGCCCTGGCTAACCCTATATATATATATACAGCCCTGGCTAACCCTATATATATACAGCCTCAGCTAACCCTATATATACACAACCCCAGCTAACCCTATATATATACAGCCCTGGCTAACCCTATATATATATACAGCCCTGGCTAACCCTATATATATACAGCCTCAGCTAACCCTATATATACACAACCCCAGCTAACCCTATATATATACAGCCCCAGCTAACCCTATATATATACAGCCCCGGCTAACCCTATATATATACAGCCCCAGCTAACCCTATATATATACAGCCCCAGCTAACCCTATATATATATATACAGCCCCAGCTAACCCTATATATATACAGCCCCGGCTAACCCTATATATATACAGCCCTGGCTAACCCTATATATATACAGCCCCAGCTAACCCTATATATATACAGCCCTGGCTAACCCTATATATATACAGCCCCAGCTAACCCTATATATATATATATACAGCCCCAGCTAACCCTATATATATACATCCCCAGCTAACCCTATATATATACAGCCCCAGCTAACCCTATATATATACAGCCCTGGCTAACCCTATATATATATACAGCCCCAGCTAACCCTATATATATACAGCCCCGGCTAACCCTATATATACAGCCCTGGCTAACCCTATATATATACAGCCCTGGCTAACCCTATATATATACAGCTCCAGCTAACCCTATATATATACAGCCCCAGCTAACCCTATATATATATACAGCCCTGGCTAACCCTATATATATATACAGCCCCAGCTAACCCTATATATATATACAGCCCCAGCTAACCCTATATATATACAGCCCCAGCTAACCCTATATATACAGCCCCAGCTAACCCTATATATATACAGCCCCAGCTAACCCTATATATATACAGCCCTGGCTAACCCTATATATATACAGCTCCAGCTAACCCTATATATATATACAGCCCTGGCTAACCCTATATATATACAGCCCCAGCTAACCCTATATATATACAGCCCTGGCTAACCCTATATATATACAGCTCCAGCTAACCCTATATATATATACAGCCCCAGCTAACCCTATATATATACAGCCCTGGCTAACCCTATATATATACAGCCCTGGCTAACCCTATATATATATATACAGCCCTGGCTAACCCTATATATATACAGCTCCAGCTAACCCTATATATATACAGCCCCGGCTAACCCTATATATATACAGCCCTGGCTAACCCTATATATATACAGCCCCAGCTAACCCTATATATATACAGCCCCAGCTAACCCTATATATATACAGCCCCAGCTAACCCTATATATATACAGCCCTGGCTAACCCTATATATATACAGCCCTGGCTAACCCTATATATATACAGCCCTGGCTAACCCTATATATTTACAGCCCTGGCTAACCCTATATATATACAGCCCTGGCTAACCCTATATATATACAGCCCCAGCTAACCCTATATATATACAGCCCTGGCTAACCCTATATATATACAGCTCCAGCTAACCCTATATATATACAGCCCCAGCTAACCCTATATATATACAGCCCCAGCTAACCCTATATATACAGCCCCAGCTAACCCTATATATATACAGCCCTGGCTAACCCTATATATACAGCCCCGGCTAACCCTATATATATACAGCCCCAGCTAACCCTATATATATACAGCCCTGGCTAACCCTATATATATACAGCCCCAGCTAACCCTATATATATACAGCCCTGGCTAACCCTATATATATACAGCCCTGGCTAACCCTATATATATACAGCCCCAGCTAACCCTATATATATACAGCCCCAGCTAACCCTATATATATATACAGCCCCAGCTAACCCTATATATATACAGCTCCAGCTAACCCTATATATATACAGCCCCAGCTAACCCTATATATATATACAACCACAGCTATCCCTATATATATATACAACCCCAGCTATCCCTATATATATATACAACCCCAGCTATCCCTATATATATATACAACCCCAGCTAACCCTATATATATACAGCCCCAGCTAACCCTATATATATACAGCTCCAGCTAACCCTATATATATATACAGCCCCAGCTAACCCTATATATATACAGCCCCAGCTAACCCTATATATATACAGCCCCAGCTAACCCTATATATATACAGCCCCAGCTAACCCTATATATATACAGCCCCGGCTAACCCTATATATATACAGCCCTGGCTAACCCTATATATATACAGCCCCAGCCAACCCTATATATATATACAGCCCTGGCTAACCCTATATATATACAGCCCCAGCTAACCCTATATATATACAGCCCTGGCTAACCCTATATATATACAGCTCCAGCTAACCCTATATATATACAGCCCCAGCCAACCCTATATATATATACAGCCCTGGCTAACCCTATATATATACAGCCCTGGCTAACCCTATATATATACAGCCCTGGCTAACCCTATATATATACAGCCCCGGCTAACCCTATATATATACAGCCCCAGCTAACCCTATATATATATACAGCCCTGGCTAACCCTATATATATACAGCCCTGGCTAACCCTATATATATACAGCCCTGGCTAACCCTATATATATACAGCCCCAGCTAACCCTATATATACAGCCCCAGCTAACCCTATATATATACAGCCCCAGCTAACCCTATATATATACAGCCCTGGCTAACCCTATATATATACAGCCCTGGCTAACCCTATATATATACAGCCCCAGCTAACCCTATATATATACAGCCCCAGCTAACCCTATATATACAGCCCCAGCTAACCCTATATATATACAGCCCTGGCTAACCCTATATATATACAGCCCTGGCTAACCCTATATATATACAGCCCCAGCTAACCCTATATATATACAGCCCCAGCTAACCCTATATATATATACAGCCCTGGCTAACCCTATATATATACAGCCCCAGCTAACCCTATATATATATACAGCCCCAGCTAACCCTATATATATATATACAGCCCCAGCTAACCCTATATATATATACAGCCCCGGCTAACCCTATATATATACAGCCCCAGCTAACCCTATATATATACAGCCCCAGCTAACCCTATATATATACAGCCCCGGCTAACCCTATATATACAGCCTGGCTAACCCTATATATATACAGCCCTGGCTAACCCTATATATATACAGCCCCAGCTAACCCTATATATATACAGCCCCGGCTATCCCTATATATATACAGCCCCAGCTAACCCTATATATATATACAGCCCTGGCTAACCCTATATATATACAGCCCTGGCTAACCCTATATATATACAGCCCTGGCTAACCCTATATATATACAGCCCTGGCTAACCCTATATATATATATATACAGCCCTGGCTAACCCTATATATATACAGCCCTGGCTAACCCTATATATATACAGCCCTGGCTAACCCTATATATATACAGCCCCGGCTAACCCTATATATATACAGCCCTGGCTAACCCTATATATATACAGCCCTGGCTAACCCTATATATATACAGCCCTGGCTAACCCTATATATATACAGCCCCAGCTAACCCTATATATATACAGCCCCAGCTAACCCTATATATATACAACCCTGGCTAACCCTATATATATATACAGCCCCAGCTAACCCTATATATATACAGCCCCAGCTAACCCTATATATATACAACTCCAGCTAACCCTATATATATACAGCCCCAGCTAACCCTATATATATACAACCCCAGCTAACCCTATATATATATACAGCCCCGGCTAACCCTATATATATACAGCCCTGGCTAACCCTATATATATACAGCCCCGGCTAACCCTATATATATACAGCCCTGGCTAACCCTATATATATACAACCCCAGCTAACCCTATATATATACAGCCCCGGCTAACCCTATATATATACAGCCCTGGCTAACCCTATATATATACAGCCCTGGCTAACCCTATATATATACAGCCCTGGCTAACCCTATATATATACAGCCCCGGCTAACCCTATATATACACAACCCCAGCTAACCCTATATATATACAGCCCCGGCTAACCCTATATATATACAGCCCTGGCTAACCCTATATATATACAGCCCTGGCTAACCCTATATATATACAGCCCTGGCTAACCCTATATATATACAGCCCTGGCTAACCCTATATATATATACAGCTCCAGCTAACCCTATATATATACAGCCCCAGCTAACCCTATATATATACAGCCCCGGCTAACCCTATATATATACAGCCCCAGCTAACCCTATATATATACAGCCCCGGCTAACCCTATATATATACAGCCCCAGCTAACCCTATATATATACAGCCCCAGCTAACCCTATATATATACAGCCCCAGCTAACCCTATATATATACAGCCCCAGCTAACCCTATATATATACAGCCCTGGCTAACCCTATATATATACAGCCCCAGCTAACCCTATATATATACAGCCCTGGCTAACCCTATATATATACAGCCCCGGCTAACCCTATATATATACAGCCCCAGCTAACCCTATATATATACAGCCCCGGCTAACCCTATATATATACAGCCCTGGCTAACCCTATATATATACAGCCCCAGCTAACCCTATATATATACAGCCCCGGCTAACCCTATATATATACAGCCCCGGCTAACCCTATATATATACAGCCCTGGCTAACCCTATATATATACAGCCCCAGCTAACCCTATATATATACAGCCCTGGCTAACCCTATATATATACAGCCCCGGCTAACCCTATATATATATACAGCCCCAGCTAACCCTATATATACACAACCCCAGCTAACCCTATATATATACAGCCCCAGCTAACCCTATATATATACAGCCCCAGCTAACCCTATATATACACAACCCCAGCTAACCCTATATATATACAACCCCAGCTAACCCTATATATATACAGCCCTGGCTAACCCTATATATATACAGCCCTGGCTAACCCTATATATATACAGCCCCAGCTAACCCTATATATATACAGCCCCAGCTAACCCTATATATATATACAGCCCTGGCTAACCCTATATATATACAGCTCCAGCTAACCCTATATATATACAGCCCTGGCTAACCCTATATATATACAGCCCTGGCTAACCCTATATATATACAGCCCCAGCTAACCCTATATATATACAGCCCCGGCTAACCCTATATATATACAGCCCCAGCTAACCCTATATATATACAGCCCTGGCTAACCCTATATATATACAGCCCTGGCTAACCCTATATATATACAGCCCCAGCTAACCCTATATATATACAGCCCCAGCTAACCCTATATATATACAGCCCCAGCTAACCCTATATATATACAGCCCTGGCTAACCCTATATATATACAGCCCCGGCTAACCCTATATATATACAGCCCCAGCTAACCCTATATATATACAGCCCCAGCTAACCCTATATATATACAGCCCCAGCTAACCCTATATATATACAGCCCTGGCTAACCCTATATATATACAGCCCCAGCTAACCCTATATATATATACAGCCCTGGCTAACCCTATATATATACAGCCCCAGCTAACCCTATATATATACAGCCCTGGCTAACCCTATATATATATACAGCCCTGGCTAACCCTATATATATACAGCCCTGGCTAACCCTATATATATACAGCCCCAGCTAACCCTATATATATACAGCCCTGGCTAACCCTATATATATATACAGCCCTGGCTAACCCTATATATATACAGCCCTGGCTAACCCTATATATATACAGCCCTGGCTAACCCTATATATATACAGCCCCGGCTAACCCTATATATATACAGCCCTGGCTAACCCTATATATATACAGCCCTGGCTAACCCTATATATATACAGCCCCAGCTAACCCTATATATATGCAGCCCCAGCTAACCCTATATATATACAGCCCCAGCTAACCCTATATATATACAGCCCTGGCTAACCCTATATATATACAGCCCTGGCTAACCCTATATATATACAGCCCCAGCTAACCCTATATATATACAGCCCCAGCTAACCCTATATATATACAGCCCTGGCTAACCCTATATATATACAGCCCTGGCTAACCCTATATATATACAGCCCCGGCTAACCCTATATATATACAGCCCCAGCTAACCCTATATATATACAGCCCCAGCTAACCCTATATATATACAGCCCTGGCTAACCCTATATATATACAGCCCCAGCTAACCCTATATATATATACAGCCCCAGCTAACCCTATATATATACAGCCCTGGCTAACCCTATATATATACAGCCCTGGCTAACCCTATATATATATACAGCCCCAGCTAACCCTGTATATATACAGCCCCAGACAGCTGTCGCAGGAACAGCATCCTCAGGAGGCTGAGCTCCAGCTGAGAATGAAATACTGTTCTTTCAAAAATGCCCTTAACATTGACGACAAATATTGACTCGTCATTGCTGTGCGCAGTGTGTATTTGTTCATTCCGAATTGGATTGGGTCAGGTTTGCCAGGGCAGCTACAGTTTGGTGCAGTGGGTGAAGTGTCAACTAAGTCAATAGCCGTTTAAATTCTTTCTACTCATTCTTTGTAAACTTGAAAATGAAGAGATGTGAGCTGGCATCAGTCTGCACAGCAGAGACAGTGGCAGAAATAAAAAATGCTTAGATTTTGCTTTATTGGACAGATGTGCGATAGAGAGCATCCTATCCGGCTGCATCACAGCTTGGTATGGCAACTGCTCGGTCCAAGATCGCAAGAAACTGCAGAGTGCGGTGAACTCAGCCCAATGCATCACACAAGCTTGCCATCCTCCCATTGATTCTGTCTACACCTCCCACTGTCTCAGGAAGGCAGACAGCATTGTCAGAGACCCCTCCCACCCAGGCATTGCCTTCTTCCAGACCCTTCCGTCAGGCAGAAGGTACAGAAATCTGAACACCGGCACATCCAGACATAGGAACAGCTTCTTCCCCACAGCTACCAGACTCCTCAACGACTCCCCCTCGGACTGATCTGTTCCCTGTAAGAACACTATTCCCGACGCCCTATGCTGCCCTTGCTCATGTATTTGCTTTGTTTGGCCCCTTGTTCCACACTGTAACCAATCACTGTTTGTCGATGTACCATTTGTCAATGTTCTCTGTTGATTATTCTTTTTGTCTACTATGTACGTACTGTGTACGTTCCCTCGGCCGCAGAAAAACGTTTCACTGCACTTCAGTACATGTGACAATAAATAAATCAAAATGAAATGCAGCAGATTCTCAGAGGGGCACAGCACACCGGTCGGGAGATTATTCTCCAGCTGTTTTGGGTCAAGATTGTACACAAACCGATTATTCCTCGAAATGCAGAGCCCTTCCACTGGTTTACAATCAATAAACAAACATTAGGGATTCTACCCTTTGGAACCCGGAACTTTACACATTGGTGGATTGGATCACGTGAATTCTGTCAACCGGGAGTGAATATGAAGGGTTTTGGTCCATGGAGATTCTGGGAGTAAATGGGAATGGGTTTGGATTCATTGGGACTGTGTACAGAAGGAATGATTGGAAAAGAGTTTCAAAATATTGGGACTGGGGCTGTGTACAGCAGGAGTGATGGGGAAATGGTTTGGTCATTGAGATAAAAAATGGGAAGTGGTTTGGTTCCATTGGGACTGTGTAGTGTGTGATAGGGAAGAGTTGGGATTCATTGAGATTGTATAGTGGGAGTGATGAACATTGAGGTTAGGAATGGGAAGGGGTTTGTGTCCAATCAGATTCTGTAGAGTGGGTGTAAATGGAAATGGATTGGAGTCTATTGGGATTGTCTACAGTGGGAGTGAAGTTGTGAACAGTAAGTGTGAATTTAAATGAGTTTGGGTCCATTTAGATTTTGAGAATGTAAGATATTGGGAAGGGGTTTAGTCAATTGGGATTGTCTAGGATGGGACTGATTGGAAAGGGGATCTTTGATCCAATGAGATTCTGCACAAGTGAAGTCAATAGGAAGGAGGGTGGTTCATTAAAGTGTAATGGGCAGAGGGCGAGATTCTCCATTGCCCGATTGGGCAGTGTTGGTCGTTCTGGGTGAGTGTGCTTAACACTCAATTTGGCTCTGTTTCTTTACTTAGCTCTGGAGTCGCCAGGTGTCGTTAAGACACCGCCACAAGCTTCAAGGTGAAGTTCAAAGCAATAAAACCGTACACCAATTAGTAAGTCCAAACAACTAGAGTTTATTATAATACAATTATAATAACTACCCATGCACACGCTAAAAGGATTAAACTTATTCCTACCGTTAAATGAACTAGTACTTATCTTGAAGGAACTGCCGGGTCAGGGAACAAGGCCTCTTGCTCTGCTCTGGTCTGTAGACTTCAGGTTGGTATAAGTTAAAAGGGGTCAGGAGTGTCTATCTCTGGTAGCGATCGTTGTGAGGCACTTACTTGCTGGCGGCTGCTGTCCGAACCCTCTCCTCTCTCTCCTTCAGGGTCTTCTTGGCAAAAGCTGGTCGAGGTGCTGGTCCTCGGAGGAGTGTTGGTCAAGGAGAGAGGGGGGCTGGAGGGCTGGATCAGAAGACTGAACCATATGTGGGACCTGTCTTTTATAGGTCCCAGGGATCTGCGCCCCTTTGGGCGGACTCCCTTACCTGCTCGGAATTGATTGGGTCTCTTCCCAATCGATATGTTTGAATCCCCCCAATACTGAGGCTGTTCCTTAGCTACTGGGCGGGCTCTCAGGCTCTTTGTTTTCGAACCCTGCTGGTGCCTGAGTGGAATCGTTCCATTAACATGCTAATTATCCCGGTGATCGCCTCATTAGTATGCGGAATGTTCGTTTCGGTGCTGTCTGCTTTCTGAGCAGACAGAATCCACACCTGCTAGGTGCAGCCTGCTGGGGCTGCAAACATTGTCCATTTTATCCTGTATGCTTTGCGTTCCTCCATTTTGTATTCAGGGAAATGGCCAACTCCGGTGGCTACAGCAGAGAATCTCTTCCAACGCCCAAATTGGGGGTGATGCCAGATTGCTGCCGGTTTTCAATTCCCCTGCCCCTCTGAAATGGTGTCATTGCGTCGCGCATCGCTTTTGGGAGCTGGGAAATTTACCCAGCGCGGCTCCTGGTTCCTAACAGGTCCCAGGTTCGGTGAGGGTTTGGCACCAATTTTGGCGTCTTAAAATGCCACAGTTACCATGCCGGCGTCGACACTTAACAGCAAAACCGGAGAATCCAGTCCAGAGTGTCTCAGTGAGGAGGGGGTTGGACAATATGTTGTTTATCTGGAGGTGAAATATTTTTGGCAAATTCAGGTAACCAGCATCTTCCATGCATCAGCGTGTTGCCGTCAACGTGTTACCGTCAGTGTTACCGTCAACGTGTTACCGTCAGTGTTACCGTCAGTGTTACCGTCAGTGTGTTACCGTCAGTGTGTTACCGTCAGTGTTACCGTCAGCGTGTTACCGTCAGTGTGTTACCGTCAGTGTTACCGTCAGTGTGTTACCGTCAGTGTTACCGTCAGTGTTACCGTCAGTGTTACCGTCAGTGTGTTACCGTCAGTGTTACCGTCAGTGTTACCGTCAGTGTAACCGTCAGTGTTACCGTCAGTGTTACCGTCAGTGTTACCGTCAGTGTGTTACCGTCAGTGTTACCGTCAGTGTTACCGTCAGTGTTACCGTCAGTGTGTTACCGTCAGTGTTACCGTCAGTGTTACCGTCAGTGTTACCGTCAGTGTGTTACCGTCAGTGTTACCGTCAGTGTGTTACCGTCAGTGTTACCGTCACTGTTACCGTCAGTGTTACCGTCAGCGTGTTGCCATCAGTGTTACCGTCACTGTTACCGTCAGTGTTACCGTCAGTGTTACCGTCAGTGTTACCGTCAGTGTTACCGTCAGTGTTACCGTCTGTGTTACCATCAGTGTTACCGTCAGTGTGTTACCGTCAGTGTTACCGTCAGTGTGTTACCGTCAGTGTTACCGTCACTGTTACCGTCAGTGTTACCGTCACTGTTACCGTCAGTGTTACCGTCAGTGTGTTACCGTCCGTGTTACCGTCAGCGTGTTGCCATCAGTGTTACCGTCACTGTTACCGTCAGTGTTACCGTCAGTGTTACCGTCAGCGTGTTACCGTCAGTGTTACCGTAAGTGTTACCGTCAGTGTGTTACCGTCAGTGTTACCGTCACTGTTACCGTCAGTGTTACCGTCAGCGTGTTGCCATCAGTGTTACCGTCACTGTTACCGTCAGTGTTACCGTCAGTGCTACCGTCAGTGTTACCGTCAGCGTGTTACCGTCAGTGTTACCGTCAGTGTTACCGTCAGTGTGTTACCGTCAGTGTTACCGTCACTGTTACCGTCAGTGTTACCGTCAGTGTTACCGTCAGTGTTACCGTCAGTGTTACCATCTGTGTGTTACCGTCAGTGTGTTACCGTCAGTGTTACCGTCAGTGTTACCGTCAGTGTTACCGTCAGCGTGTTACCGTCAGCGTGTTACCGTCAGTGTTACCGTCAGTGTGTTACCGTCAGTGTTACCGTCAGTGTTACCGTCAGTGTTACCATCTGTGTGTTACCGTCAGTGTTACCGTCAGTGTTACCGTCAGTGTTACCGTCAGTGTGTTACCATCAGTGTTACCGTCAGCGTGTTACCGTCAGTGTTACCGTCAGTGTTACCGTCAGCGTGTTACCGTCAGTGTTACCGTCAGTGTTACCGTCAGTGTGTTACCGTCAGTGTTACTGTCTGTTGTTACCGTCAGCGTGTTACCGTCAGTGTTACCGTCAGTGTTACCGTCAGTGTTACCGTCTGTGTTACCATCAGTGTAACCGTCAGTGTTACCGTCAGTGTTACCGTCAGTGTTACCGTCAGTGTTACTGTCAGTGTGTTACCGTCAGTGTTACCGTCAGTGTTACCGTCAGTGTTACCGTCAGTGTGTTACCATCAGTGTTACCGTCAGCGTGTTACCGTCAGTGTTACCGTCAGTGTTACCGTCAGTGTTACCGTCAGTGTGTTACCATCAGTGTTACCGTCAGCGTGTTACCGTCAGTGTTACCGTCAGTGTTACCGTCAGTGTTACCGTCAGTGTGTTACCGTCAGTGTTACCGTCAGTGTTACCGTCAGTGTTACCGTCAGTGTTACCGTCAGTGTGTTACTGTCAGTGTTACCGTCAGTGTTACCGTCAGTGTGTTACCGTCAGTGTTACCGTCAGTGTTACCGTCAGTGTTACCGTCAGTGTGTTACCATCAGTTTTACCGTCAGTGTGTTACCGTCAGTGTTACCGTCAGTGTTACCGTCAGTGTTACCGTCAGCGTGTTACCGTCAGTGTGTTACCGTCAGTGTTACCGTCAGTGTTACCGTCAGTGTGTTACCGTCAGTGTTACCGTCAGTGTTACCGTCAGTGTTACCGTCTGCGTTACCGTCAGTGTTACCGTCAGTGTTACCGTCAGCGTTACCGTCTGTGTTACCGTCAGCGTGTTACCGTCAGTGTTACCGTCAGTGTTAGCGTCAGTGTTACCGTCAGTGTTACCGTCGGCGTGTTACCGTCAGTGTTACCGTCAGCGTGTTACCGTCAGCGTTACCGTCAGCGTGTTACTGTCTGTTGTTACCGTTGGTGTTACCGTCAGTGTTACCATCAGTGTTACCGTCAGTGTTACCGTCAGTGTGTTACCGTCGGTGTTACCGTCTGTGTTACCGTCAGTGTTACCGTCAGTGTTACCGTCAGTGTTACCGTCAGTGTTACCATCAGTGTGTTACCGTCAGGTTACCGTCAGTGTTACCGTCAGTGTTACCGTCTGTGTGTTACCGTCAGTGTTACCGTCAGTGTTACCGTCAGTGTTACCGTCATCGTTACCGTCAGTGTTACCATCAGTGTTACCGTCAGGGTGTTACCGTCAGTGTGTTACCGTCGGTGTTACCGTCGGTGTTACCGTCTGTGTTACCGTCTGTGTTACCTTCAGTATTACCGTCAGTGTGTTACCGTCAGTGTTACCGTCAGTGTTACCGTCAGTGTTACCATCAGTGTTACCGTCAGTGTGTTACCGTCAGTGTTACCGTCAGTGTTACCGTCGGTGTTACTGTCTGTGTTACTGTCAGTGTTACCGTCAGCGTGTTACCGTCAGTGTTACCGTCAGCGTGTTACCGTCAGTGTGTTACCGTCAGTGTTACCGTCAGTGTTACCGTCAGTGTGTTACCGTCGGTGTTACCGTCAGTGTTACCGTCAGTGTTACCGTCGGTGTTACCGTCTGTGTTACCGTCAGTGTTACCGTCAGTGTTACCGTCAGCGTGTTACCGTCAGTGTGTTACCGTCGGTGTTACCGTCTGTGTTACCGTCAGTGTGTTACAGTCAGTGTTACCGTCAGTGTTACCGTCAGCGTGTTACCGTCAGTGTTACCGTCAGTGTTACCGTCAGTGCTACCGTCAGTGTGTTACCGTCAGCGTTACCATCGGTGTTACCGTCAGCGTGTTACCGTCGGTGTTACCGTCAGTGTTACCGTCAGTGTTACCGTTTGTGTTACCGTCAGTGTTACCGTCAGTGTTACCGTCAGTGTTACCGTCAGCGTGTTACCGTCAGTGTTACCGTCAGTGTTACCATCAGTGTTACCGTCAGCGTGTTACCGTCTGTGTGTTACCGTCGGTGTTACCGTCAGTGTGTTACCGTCAGTGTGTTACCGTCAGTGTTACCGTCAGTGTTACCGTCAGTGTTACCGTCAGCGTGTTACCGTCAGTGTTACCGTCAGTGTTACCGTCAGTGTTACCGTCAGCGTGTTACCATCTGTGTTACCGTCAGTGTTACCGTCAGTGTTACCGTCAGCGTGTTACCGTCTGTGTTACCGTCAGTGTTACCGTCAGTATTACCGTCAGTGTTACTGTCAGTGTGTTACCGTCAGTGTTACCGTCAGTGTTACCGTCAGCGTGTTACCGTCATTGTTACCGTCAGTGTTACCGTCAGTGTTACCGTCAGTGTTACCGTTTGTGTTACCGTCAGTGTTACCGTCAGTGTTACCGTCAGTGTTACCGTCAGCGTGTTACCGTCTGTGTTACCGTCAGTGTTGCTGTCAGTGTGTTACCGTCAGTGTTACCGTCAGTGTGTTACCGTCAGTGTTACCGTCAGTGTTACCGTCAGTGTTACCGTCAGTGTTACCGTCAGCGTGTTACCGTCAGTGTTACCGTCAGTGTTACCGTCAGTGTTGCCGTCAGTGTTACCGTCAGTGTTGCCGTCAGTGTTACCGTCAGTGTTGCCGTCAGTGCTACCGTCAGCATGTTACCGTCAGTGTTACCGTCAGTGTGTTACCGTCGGTGTTACCGTCAGTCTTACCGTCAGTGTTACCGTCAGTGTTACCGTCAGTGTGTTACCGTCAGCGTGTTACCGTCAGTGTTACCGTCTGTGTTACCGTCAGTGTTACCGTCAGTGTTACCGTCAGTGTTACCGTCTGTGTTACCGTCAGTGTTACCGTCAGTGTTACCGTCAGTGTTACCGTCGGCGTGTTACTGTCTGTTGTTACCGTCAGTGTTCCCGTCAGCGTGTTACCGTCAGCGTGTTACCGTCAGTGTTACCGTCGGTGTTACCGTCGGTGTTACCGTCAATGTTACCGTCGGCGTGTTACCGTCCGTGTTACCGTCAGTGTTACCGTCAGCGTGTTACCGTCCGTGTTACCGTCAGTGTTACCGTCAGTGTTACCGTCAGTGTTACCGTCAGCGTGTTACTGTCTGTTGTTACCGTCAGCGTGTTACCGTCAGCGTGTTAGCGTCGGCGTGTTAGCGTCAGTGTTACCGTCTGTGTGTTACCGTCTGTGTTACCGTCAGTGTTAGCGTCAGTGTTACCGTCTGTGTTACCGTCTGTGTGTTACCATCTGTGTTACCGTCAGTGTTACCGTCAGTGTTACCGTCAGTGTTACTGTCTGTTGTTACCGTCAGCGTGTTACCGTCAGTGTTACCGTCAGTGTTACCGTCAGCGTGTTGCCGTCAGTGCTACCGTCATTGTTACCGTCAGTGTTACCGTCAGTGTTACCGTCAGTGTTACCGTCAGCGTGTTACCGTCAGTGTTACCGTCAGTGTTACCGTCAGTGTTACCGTCAGTGTTGCCGCCAGTGTTACCGTCATTGTTACCGTCAGCGTTACCGTCAGTGTTACCGTCAGTGTTACCGTCAGTGTTACCGTCAGTGTGCTACCGTCAGTGTTACCGTCAGTGTTACCGTCAGTGTTACCGTCAGTGTGTTACCGTCGGTGTTACCGTCAGTGTTACCGTCTGTGTTACCGTCAGTGTTACCGTCAGTGTTACCGTCAGCGTTACCGTCAGCGTTACCGTCAGCGTTACCGTCTGTGTTACCGTCAGTGTTACCGTCAGCGTTATCGTCAGTGTTACCGTCAGTGTGTTACCGTCAGTGTTACCGTCTGTGTTACCGTCTGTGTTACCGTCAGCGTTATCGTCAGTGTTACCGTCAGTGTTACCGTCAGTGTGTTACCGTCAGTGTTACCGTCTGTGTTACCGTCAGCGTTATCGTCAGTGTTACCGTCAGTGTTACCGTCAGCGTGTTACCGTCAGTGTTACCGTCAGTGTTACCGTCATTGTTGCCGTCATTGTTACCGTCAGCGTTACCGTCAGTGTTACCGTCAGTGTTACCGTCAGTGTTACCATCAGTGTTACCGTCTGTGTTACCGTCAGTGTTACCGTCAGTGTGTTACCGTCAGTGTTACCGTCAGTGTTACCGTCAGCGTTACCGTCAGTGTTACCGTCAGTGTTACCGTCAGCGTGTTACCGTCAGTGTTACCGTCAGCGTTACCGTCAGTGTTACCGTCAGCGTTACCGTCTGTGTTACCGTCAGCGTTACCGTCAGTGTGTTACCGTCAGTGTTACCGTCAGTGTTACCGTCAGTGTTACCGTCTGTGTGTTACCGTCAGTGTTACCGTCAGTGTTACCGTCAGTGTTACCGTCAGCGTGTTACCGTCAGCGTGTTACCGTCTGTGTTACCGTCAGTGTTACCGTCAGTGTGTTACCGTCAGTGTTACCGTCAGTGTTACCGTCAGCGTGTTACCGTCAGCGTGTTACCGTCTGTGTTACCGTCAGTGTGTTACCGTCAGTGTGTTACCGTCAGTGTTACCGTCAGTGTTACCGTCAGTGTGTTACCGTCAGCGTGTTACCGTCTGTGTTACCGTCAGTGTTACCGTCAGTGTGTTACCGTCTGTGTTACCGTCAGTGTGTTACCGTCAGTGTTACCGTCAGTGTGTTACCGTCAGTGTTACCGTCAGTGTTACCGTCAGTGTCACCGTCAGTGTTACCGTCAGTGTGTTACCGTCAGTGTGTTACCGTCAGTGTTACCGTCATTGTTACCGTCAGTGTTACCGTCAGTGTTACCGTCAGCGTGTTACCATCGGTGTTACCGTCAGTGTTACCGTCTGCGTTACCGTCAGTGTTACCGTCAGTGTGTTACCGTCAGTGTTACCGTCAGTGTTACCGTCAGTGTTACCGTCAGTGTTACCGTCAGCGTGTTACCATCGGTGTTACCGTCAGTGTTACCGTCTGTGTTACCGTCAGTGTTACCGTCAGTGTTACCGTCAGTGTTACCGTCTGTGTTACCATCAGTGTTACCGTCAGTGTTACCGTCAGTGTGTTACCGTCAGTGTTACCGTCAGCGTGTTACCATCGGTGTTACCGTCTGTGTTACCGTCAGTGTTACCGTCAGTGTTACCGTCAGTGTTACCGTCAGTGTGTTACCGTCAGTGTTACCGTCAGTGTTACCGTCAGCGTGTTACCGTCAGTGTTACCGTCAGTGTTACCGTCAGTGTTACCGTCAGTGTTACCGTCAGTGTGTTACCGTCAGTGTGTTACCGTCAGTGTTACCGTCAGTGTTACCGTCAGTGTTACCGTCAGTGTGTTACCGTCAGTGTGTTACCGTCAGTGTTACCATCGGTGTTACCGTCAGTATTACCGTCAGTGTTACCGTCAGTGTGTTACCGTCAGTGTGTTACCGTCTGTGTTACCGTCAGTGTTACCGTCAGTGTTACCGTCAGCGTGTTACCGTCTGTGTTACCGTCTGTGTTACCGTCTGTGTTAGCGTCGGCGTGTTACCGTCTGTGTGTTACCGTCAGTGTTACCGTCAGCGTTACCGTCAGTGTTACCGTCTGTGTGTTACCGTCAGTGTTACCGTCTGTGTTACCGTCTGTGTTACCATCTGTGTTAGCGTCGGCGTGTTAGCGTCGGCGTGTTACCGTCAGTGTGTTACCGTCAGTGTTACCGTCAGCGTGTTACCGTCAGCGTGTTACCGTCAGTGTTACCGTCGGTGTTACCGTCAGTGTTACCGTCTGTGTTACCGTCAGTGTGTTACCGTCAGTGTTACCGTCAGCGTTACCGTCAGTGTTACCGTCAGTGTGTTACCGTCAGTGTTACCGTCGGCGTGTTACCGTCAGTGTTACCGTCAGTGTTACCGTCGGTGTTACCGTCTGTGTTACCGTCTGTTGTTACCGTCAGTGTTACCGTCAGTGTTACCGTCAGTGTTACCGTCAGTGTGTTACCGTCAGTGTTACCGTCGGCGTGTTACCGTCAGTGTTACCGTCAGTGTTACCGTCAGTGTTACCGTCAGCGTGTTACTGTCTGTTGTTACCGTCAGCGTGTTGCCATCAGTGTTACCGTCAGCGTGTTACTGTCTGTTGTTACCGTCAGCGTGTTGCCATCAGTGTTACCGTCGGCATGTTACCATCAGTGTTAGCATCGGTGTTACGAGGAAAGTTTGGCGGTTTGGACCTGTGTCCATTCGAGTTCAGAAGAATGAGAGGAGATTTTACTAAAACCTGTAAGATGCTGAGGGGATTGGACAGTGGGAAAGCTGTGATGGTGTTTCCCATTTCAGTAGAATCAGGAACATTGTCCTAGATTCTCTCAATCAGGACTGAGCGGAGAGCAATTGTTTTCTCTCTGACGATGGAGACTCTGTTTAACTCTCTTCCTCAGCCAGCACTGGCTACAGCGTCATTGACTATTTATAAGGCAGAGGTTGATAGATTGTAGCCTAACGAGGGAGTCAAAGGTTATCGGGATCAGCAGGAATGTGGGGTCAGGCCACAATCACATTGTATTGAATGGCGAAGCAAGCTCCAGGGGCTGAATGGCCTTCTCCAAATCATTTGTTTGTATGTCAGAGGTGAAGTTACAATTTCACAGAGTTAATGTTCGCAGGGTTCAAGTTGACTATCGCATTACTCTGAATGTTTATAGTCAGTGACTCGCACCAACTCCCAGGTCCCAGAATCCTGGTGAAATGAGGGTGTCTGATCGAACACCAAATTATATTTAAAAATCACCGATAACGTGGGAAATGTGTGAAGGCGTTTCGCGGAGAAAATGATGCTGAGCGACATGAGGAGACATTAGGACAGGCTAGCAAAAGTATGGTCACAGAGCAAAGTTTTAAGGAGCATCTTAAAGAGGCAGAGAGAGAGAGAGAGATGGGAGGGAGTCAGAGAGAGAGGGTGAGGGAGGCAGAGAGAGCGAGAGAGAGAGATGGAGAAAGAGAGGTGGAGAGGGGGGGGGAGGTAGGTGGAGAGAGGGGGGAGGGAGGTAGAGAGAGAGAGGGGGATGGAGGCAGAGAGAAAGAGAGGCAGAGAGAGAGTGAGAGGCAGAGAGAGGCAAAGAGAGAGAGGTAGAGAGAGAGGGGGAGGGGGGCAGAGAAAGAGAGAACGAGGGAGGGAGACAGAGAGAGAGATCGAGGGGGATGGAATCATAGAGAGATAGATGAAGAGAGAGAGAGAGCGCGAGGGAGGGAGGCAGAGAGAGAGAGTAAGGAAGAGAGAGAGGCAGAGAGAGAGAAAGAGAGTGGTGGGGAGAGAGAGGGGGAGGAAGGCAGAGAGAGAGCATCTGTGTGGAGTTTGCACATTCTCCCCGTGTCTGCGTGGGTCTCACCCCCACAACCCAAAGATGTGCAGGCTAGGTGGATTGGCCACGCTAAATTGCCCCTTAATTGTAAAAAAAGATAATTGGGTATTTTAAAGTTATGTTAAAAAAAGCTTGAACTGGTAACGCTGAATATACCGATAAAGGTCAACAAAAGCCCAGGGAGAGGGAGACAATATTCAAATAAAACACAAGAGGGATGCAGATCATATTAGTGCAAAGTAAAAGACCCACTTCTACAGGAAAATGTTCACATCAAAGCTGAACTGGAAGATGTGAAGGGCAAGATTCCAGCTGAGTATATACTGGCGAAAACGCACATTATGCTGAAGTCTTCAATGGGCCAAGCTGTGCGAGATCAGCACAAGCAAATTTCAGAGATGATACAAGGATATCAGGAGGAAAGAACGACTCAAAGTGGGTGTTGAAAAACACAACAGGATATAGGGTGCAACTGCAGGGCATGTAATGATCAATAGTGATGCCTTTCCTCTACTGCAATTGGCTGGTCATACCGGCTGTATGAGTCCAGAACTACTATCGATGCCGGAGATACATGCAGACCCCAACAACCACAATGGAACAGCAGCCACCAAGGCAACAAGGACCATGCGAATGAGAGACTCCGGACAAGAAACATCACCCAGAGGAACAGCCAATGTCAACACGCAAATGTTCCATTAAGTAACTTGCACAGTTTAAAAACTATGGGCAATGTATGTGCAAAGACTAACCAAAAGACCAAGGATCTGTTAATGTGTGAGAACAGTGGGTATATAGTGGGTAACTTGGGCAAATCACAACCGCACAGGGTCGTGCATGCAAATGTGTCTTTTGTTGGCTGGGGAAAAGGGGGATGGTTGTACCTATTCTCGTACCAAAAAAGGGATGATTGCATCTTATTTTTGAATTGGAAGAGGGGATGTTTGGGTTTGGGAAATGCAATGACAACCCAAAGAGGGAAAACAGTTTGAACCAGTTTTCCTATTCCCCCGTTTTACCCACAAACGTCAGTGAAAGGACATTCTAATCGCAGAGGATATGGAGACAGGCCACTTGCCGCTAGCTAACCTATTCACCCCAGGTCCTCTGGGAGATTGTCCATCAATTTAGCGAGAGTTGAGCAGACCTTTCTGAGCAAAAGAAAGTCTCGGAGGCCGAGAAGTTAATGAATAAAAAAAACAGAAACTCTCAACTCAGCAGTATAGACGTCAACGATCTCTCCAATTCAGCCGTCATTATTCAGCAAAAACAAATAGGATTGAAATAGTTTATTGATCGATGGGAGGTACGGGAGTCAGTATTGATCACTCTTTCCACGGCTTTCATTCCCATTGGCAAATTCAACGGTTGTTTTGAGTGAGAAGCTTTTTGTAATTTTTGCGACGTCCAGATTTTTGATCAGTCACTCAGATAAGAAAACGATTAAACCAATTGCACTGGGTAGATTAATGAGAAACAGTACGAGAGTTAATAATAGTTATTTAAATAAATGACGACTCTTTCACTGTCACTGGTTAGGTGGTAATAGTAATTTGTTCTCATGTCATTGAGAGAGATTCTAAAAATAGAACCATAGAATTCGTGCACTACAGAAGGGGGCCATTCGGCCTATCGAGTCTGCTATGACCCTCTGAACGAGCACCCTGCCCAGGCCCACTCCTCTGGCCTATCCCTGCAACCCCACCTAACCCGCACATCTTTGGACTTATGGGAAAAAACCGGAGTACCCGGAGGAAACCCACGCAGACACAGTGTTGCTCGTTTTGCTAAGTGTGCTTTACACTCAATTGCTCTGTTTTATAACCTTGCTCTAGAGTGGCCAGGTATCTTTATGATACCACCACGAGGTTCAAGTTCAAGTGCTGATCAATAACTCAATACACCAGTTAGTAAGGTTCAAATCAAAACACATTTATTATATACACAGTCAATCGCTACTCATGCATAAAATACTACAGAACTAGACCATTTCTAACACTAACAGGCCAATACTTAGCTTTGGAAAAGGAGCCCACTGGGTCAGGGAACAATGGCCTCTCGTTCGATCCTGAAACTGCAGGCTTCCAGCTGGTATGGACTAAGGGTTAGGAGCGCCTATCTCGTAGCGTGCATTGACTGGACACTTACTTGGTTGGTGCAGCTGCTGGGCAAGTCTCTCCGAGTTGAGAGTCACGGTCAAGAGTTCTTTGAGAGCTGCCAAGAAGGACGAACTGAACTTGGGGACTCTATTTTATAATCCCCAGGGGTTTTGTGCCCTTGTGGGCGGACCCTGTACCTGGGTCCAATTGATTGGACTAAGTTCTGTTCATTTGAATTGATTTCCCCAATACTGGAGCTGTTCCCTGATCGCTGGGCGGTTCCTGAGTGTATGTGGCCTTCCTTTGTCTTGGCTCCTGCTGGCACCGAGGAGTCTGGCTTGGCCTCGATTATCTTAACTGTTTCAATTGTTCCCGGGGATCGCTCATCAATATGCAGATGGTCGTCAGTTTCAGTGCTGTCTGGGTTCTGCAAGTTCTAATATACAGGAAACTTTGCACCTGCTTGTTTTTCTGTCCTTGGCTGATTTTCCCTGCATTCTTAGCGAATCTCCATTTTAAAGTCGGGAAGTGGCCAACCCAGGTGGCTACACTCCCTCCTTCTGATCCCTAACGCGAAGCGTGAAGGATCACATTACTGGGGTGTCTTCATTCCCTGACCCAGCGAGCACCCCTCCTTGGCCTCTACACTGACCATAACTATGCAAGAAATTTTTAACTGACAATTCTAAGTGGCGCTATGTCATAAAAGGGGACATGCATTACAAAACAAAAAAATACGGTACCTCTAACTATCTTCCATAAACTACACTCACTTCAACATCCAATCATACTAACTTCCTAACAGTACAAAATAATAGCAGATTTCACATTTTTCTCTGGCTTGGCAGTCAAGCGCAGAGTTGTACAATCTTATAGTCGCAAACGAAACACATTTCTTTATTTATAAATGACGCACAAACAAAACAAAAGTTCTTTATTACGTCACCAGGGGTTCGGGGGCCTGGTGAAAACCGAAAATAGGGGATATCATCCTGTAAACCGGGGTACGAGAACGGTAGGCTCTCCTTTGCCATTTTCTCATGCGGATAGTCTGCACGATGCTGCAGAGTATCGCCAATGCTAAAAGGGATTCAATTACGTATGAGAAGGAGTACCACGTTATAAACCTATCACACCATGATGGTGTGTCGTTACTTGTCACTGGGCTCTGGGTGCTCTGGGGAAGTTAATCATTAACGGCCGGGGGGGGGGGGGGGGGGGGGGGGGGGGGGGGGGGGGGGGGGGGGTGGGGGGGGGGGTTAGGGTCAGGGGGTTCGCGTTCGCGCGCAACCAAATACAAAGTATAACAACAAAAAGCATCGCGGATGTCTTCATTGTTGTCTTCTTTCTTCTCTTCTCTTCCTTCTCTTCCTCTGTTCTCTTCCTGGAGCTTCTGGAATTCTGTGGATCAAGTCTGTTACCACCGTATCTAATATCTTGTATGTTAGCATGTCTGTCCTTTCGTGCCAATTTCCCTTTATAATTGGTCACCATCTGTGACTCCCTCATTTTTATTTTTATTTTTAAAAAACGAATTTCAGGACCAGACATACTCAAAAATACTGAAACAGTGTGAGCCGTCTCGCAGCCTGTGCGATTTACCATCCCAATGTTAAATAGCAGGAGGGGTGGCAACCGAAGGGTCACCACAAAATAAAACAAAACTTTTCAAACCAGAAGAGCCAAAATGAGGTGCGTATGGGCCGCGACGGGTAAGATTTGGATGGAATCCCCGGGTAGGGCGGGCTGTACTCTACCTGAGCTTGGCTGACCAGAGTGGGGGGGGGGGTCCTCAGACAGGGCGGGGGTTAGTGCCGTTTCTCCACTGCCTGAGTAACCGACAAGAACGGGCAAGAATGTAGTCATCATGGGGGTTGCTGTAAAGGTTCTACCGTCAAAACAGAAGAGCAGTTAAATGGAACTGCTTGCTTCAATGGGAAAATTAAACGTTAAGAGACGCTTTTTTTTTTTGCAGCTTCCTCTAACTGTCTGGAGCTGTTGGCATAGCATCCTGCTGGATGGGTCTCTCCTTCCCCAGCACATTCTCCAGCATTAACATCCCCGGAGCTCCTGAAGGACGAGTATGCGGCAACAATGGTTTCTTTCCCGTGTGTTGAGTTGTGCTTAAATCTGGACCGCACCCCTCCCCCGCCCCCTGACCCCTGACCCCAAGTCAGCTGCTCAGGGTGCGATTCATCAGCCTCGTTGACCCGACCTGGTGACACAACAGAGCCATTGAATCTCGCGAGAGACCCCTCCCTGGGCGAGAACCAGATTAGCATATTTAAGTGAGCCATTCAGCTCATTAACATATGTCTGTACTGGATTCCCCCCCACGCCCGAACCTGACGGCCATCCCTGGGAGACCTGGTCACAGAGCCATTTAGTACTATCCACACAAACGTGGATCAGGTGTAATGGCACCTTCGGGGGTCTCCCAGGCCGTTAGAGACCCCGGGTGGTTGGGCTTTGGGCAGGGTGGCACCCTCCAACTCCCGCTGGCACCTGGGCACCACCATAGTGCCAGCCTGGCAGTGCCCCGGTGCCAAGTTGTCCATGCCAGGAGTCGTGTGTGGGGTGTCTGCCCATGAGGGGCAAGGTGAATGGAGGCTCGCGGACCGCGGACGAGGTACGCTAGGAGCAGGGCGGTGGGTCTGGAGGTCGTGTTGGGGATGCAGAGGGGGGTCGAAACATTGGGCGGCCTTCAAAAATGTGGCCTGATCCACGAGTAGCCTGAGCTAATCAGTGCAGTAAATGACTAAAGTGTAGTCCCCAGGCAACAAAAAAACAGCAAAGTGCCGTTGAATAGTGGAGTCTTTCCATGCACTGTGGGCTAAACGTACAGAAATGGGACTCTGTTTTTCTCCTGTTGAATCGCTGCCGTAATCTCCGCTCCACCACATACTCGGCTGCAGATAGACTCTCCGAAAATTCAACAATCTTACTGGACCCAGTAGCGGCCAGCTGTAGTGAGGTGCAGTGTCTCAAAATGAGTTTCTGCAGTGTTACAGGATCACTCTCACTCACTGACTTTAGTGTTTTACTTCCACACCCATTCTTATATTACATGTGAAAGGGATTGTGTTTCTCAGCTAGATCTTCAAACGCACGCTGCCACCATGTGAAATTCTTATATTCTGTCGTATAGATGCAAATTATATGAGGATTGATAAAACAATGATGTGGGAGGGGATTAAATGGGTGGGTAGAGTCAGTGATAGGGGAGAGTGTACATGGGGCTGTGGGAGGGGAGTGAATGGGTGAGTAGAGTCAGTGATAGGGGAGAGTGTACATGGGGCTGTGGGAGGGGAGTGAATGGGTGAGTAGAGTCAGTGATAGGGGAGAGTGTACATGGGGGTGTGGGAGGGGAGTGAATGGGTGGGTAGAGTCAGTGATAGGGGAGAGTGTACATGGGGAGTTCCGGAGCTGTTCCAAGTAAATTCAAACGGCAGCTTACAAGTCAAAACTGCAGCCTGTCCTCTAGAGAAATATCAGATCAGACCAGCAGGATCTCCTCCGACCATTGTTCAGCTCCAAGGTAACTCTGCCAATCAGACAAGGAGAAAATCCTGACTTCTTGAAAACCAGGTTTATTCTGAGCAGTGATCACTATCCCCCCCAGTGCCCACGCCCCCCCCCCAGTGCCCACTCCCCCCTCAGTGCCCACTACCCACCCCAGTGCCCACCCCCCAGTGCCCACTCCCCCCCAGTGCCCACTCCCCCAAGTGCCCACTCCCCCAAGTGCCCACTCCCCCCAGTGCCCACGCCCTCCAGTGCCCACTCCCCCCAGTGCCCATGCCCCCCAGTGCCCACTCCCCCCAGTGCCCACCCCCCCGTGCCCATTCCCCCCCCA
This sequence comes from Scyliorhinus canicula, assembly GCF_902713615.1. Lineage (NCBI taxonomy): Eukaryota > Metazoa > Chordata > Chondrichthyes > Carcharhiniformes > Scyliorhinidae > Scyliorhinus > Scyliorhinus canicula. Next base: position 1,978,584 of record NC_052169.1, on the reverse strand, counting down.
CAGTGCCCCCCAGTGCCCACTCACCCAGTGCCCACTCCCCCCTAGTGCCCACTCCCCCCAGTGCCCACTCCCCCCACAGTGCCCCCACAGTGCCCACTCCCCCCAGTGCCCACTCCCCCAGTGCCCATTCCCCCCCACAGTGCCCCCCCCAGTGCCCACCCCCCCCCCAGTGCCCACTCCCCCCATGCCCATTCCCCCCAGTGCCCACCCCCCCAGTGCCCACTCCCCCCAGTGCCCACTCCCCCCTAGTGCCCACTCCCCCCCAGTGCCCACTCTCCCCCAGTGCCCACTCCCCCATGCCCATTCCCCCCACAGTGCCCCCCCAGTGCCCACTTCCCCCCAAGTGCCCACTTCCCCCCAGTGCCCACTCTCCCCCAGTGCCCCCCCAGTGCCCACTCCCCCCCAGTGCCCACTCTCCCCTGTGCCCACGCCCCCCAGTGCCCACTCCCCCCCAGTGCCCATGCCCCCCACCGTGCCCCCCAGGTCCCACTCCCCCTAGTGCCCACTCTCCCCCCAGTGGCCACTCACCCCTAGTGCCCACTCCCCCCCAGTGGCCACTCCCCCCTAGTGCCCACTCCCCCCCAGTGCCCACTCCCCCCTAGTGCCCACTCTCCCCCCAGTGCCCACTCCCCCCAGTGCCCACTCCCCCCCAGTGCCCACTCCCCCCTAGTGCCCACTCTCCCCCCAGTGCCCACTCTCCCCAGTGCCCACTCTCCCCAGTGCCCACTCTCCCCTGTGCCCACTCCCCCCCAGTGACCACTCCCCCCAGTGCCCACTCCCCCAGTGCCCACTCCCCCAGTGCCCACACCCCCTGTGCCCACTCCCCCCAGTGCCCATGCCCCCCAGTGCCCACTCCCCCCTAGTGCCCACACCCCCCAGTGTCCACTCCCCCCAGTGCCCACTCCCCCCAGTGCCCACTCCCCCTGTGCCCACTCCCCCCCAGTGCCCACTCCCCCCAGTGCCAACGCCCCCCAGTGCCCACTCCCCCCAGTGCCCACTCCCCCCCAGTGCCCACTCCCCCCAGTGCCCACTCCCCCCTAGTGCCCACTCCCCCCAGTGCCCACTCCCCCCTAGTTCCCACTCCCCTGTAGTGCCCACTCCCCCCCCAGTGCCCACTCTCCCCCAGTGCCCCCCAGTGCCCACTCCCCCCCAGTGCCCACGCCCCCCCAGTGCCCACTCCCCCCAGTGCCCACTCCCCCCAGTGCCCATGCCCCCCAGTGCCCATTCCCCCAGTGCCCACTCCCCCCACCGTGCCCCCAGTGCCCACTCCCCCCCGTGCCCACTCCCCCCAGTGCCCACTCCCCCCAGTGCCCACTCCCCCCACCATGCCCCCCAGTGCCCACTCCCCCCCAGTGCCCACTCCCCCCCCATGCCAGTTGCAACCCCCTTTTATATGTTGCAGTCTATTTAAACATTACCTGAAATCTCTTCAACAATCAAAACACCAATTCCAACTCAAAAGCTGGGGAACTTAATGAACCTCTCGGTGTGTGAAAAGGTTTGTGGTAGTATGACTAGGGGTATTATGGTACCTGCGAGTGTGAGCTGCTATTGGTGCAGAGGACTCGCTGCCCATTGGCCCAGGTATGTCATGTGCCTCTCAGTCGATTGGCTGAGAGGTAGGTAGCTCCGCCTACGGGGCGGGGTATAAGAACCCGTGTTCCCCGGCAGCCAGCCATTCTTCTGCACGTCTGCTGCCGGATCCACTTCTTGTGTATTAAAGCCTATCGTTCGGACTTTATCTACGTTTCGTGTCCATTGATTGTGCATCAAGGTTTTCCCTCACAATATATTTGTTTCTGTTGCAAGTCACTTTAACCCAGCGTCCCACTCGTTCTCGACCCTTCTGACGAGTGGCTCCCTGTCTTCTCTGTTCGACCCCCTCATGATGTTGACTTCTCTTTTAAATCTCAAACCATCGATGGGGGTGAAAATCTACAACTGGACCTGCGCAATCGCCGTTACCCAACTGGCTGAATCCAGGCCAGTCTGTCGAACTGGCTTTATTGAAATCGGCAATTTTTCTTTAATTAATCAATCAAAATGGTCAAAGGCAGTCAACAGAATCCGCGAAGACTTTTAATCTTCGCCATGTCTTGAAGATTGGAATCTCCAGGGCAATCCAAGAGGCAAACTGAGGATAAATCCAGATTTGTATTTGCCATAAACGACATGAATATCCAGTGAAATGTAAAAAATGAAAATGAAAACGCTTTTTCTCACAAGTAGGCTTCAAATGAAGTTACTATGAAAAGCCCCTAGTCGCCACATTCCGGTGCCTGCTCGGGGTGGCTGGTACGGGAATTGAACCCGCGATGCTGGCCTTGTTCTGCATGACAAGCCCACTGTGCTAAACCAGTGTGGCCTGGAGTGATAGAAAAGCTGCTGGGGAGACCTCCGGAAATTTCTATTCTGATTCTGCGTCCCCAGGAAGCAGACTTTGGGGGTTCATTACCATGTGTATTTATTGGGGGGGGGGGGGGGGAGTCAGATTACTGTGTGTATTTGGGGGGGGGGGGTCAGATTACTGTGTGTATTGGGGGGGGGGGGGGTCAGATTACTGTGTGTATTTGGGGGGGTCAGATTACTGTGTGTATTTGGGGGTCAGATTACTGTGTGTATTTGGGGGGGTCAGATTACTGTGTGTATTTGGGGAGGGGGGTCAGATTACTGTGTGTATTTGGGGGGGGGGTCAGATTACTGTGTGTATTTGGGGGGGGGGGGTCAGATTACTGTGTGTATTTGGGGGGGTCAGATTACTGTGTGTATTGGGGGGGTCAGATTACTGTGTGTATTTGGGGGGGTCAGATTACTGTGTGTATTTGGGGGTCAGATTACTGTGTATTTGGGGGGGGAGTCAGATTACTGTGTGTATTTGGGGGTCAGATTACTGTGTGTATTTGGGGAGGGGGGTCAGATTACTGTGTGTATTTAGGGGGGGGTCAGATTACTGTGTGTATTTGGGGAGGGGGGTCAGATTACTGTGTGTATTTGGGGGTCAGATTACTGTGTGTATTTGGGGGTCAGATTACTGTGTGTATTTGGGGGTCAGATTACTGTGTGTATTTGGGGGGGTCAGATTACTGTGTGTATTTAGGGGGGGGTCAGATTACTGTGTGTATTTGGGGGTCAGATTACTGTGTATTTGGGGGGGAGTCAGATTACTGTGTGTATTTGGGGGTCAGATTACTGTGTGTATTTGGGGAGGGGGGTCAGATTACTGTGTGTATTTGGGGGGGGGTCAGATTACTGTGTGTATTTGGGGAGGGGGGTCAGATTACTGTGTGTATTTGGGGGTCAGATTACTGTGTGTATTTGGGGGTCAGATTACTGTGTGTATTTGGGGGTCAGATTACTGTGTGTATTTGGGGGGGTCAGATTACTGTGTGTATTTAGGGGGGGGTCAGATTACTGTGTGTATTTGGGGGGGTCAGATTACTGTGTGTATTTGGGGGTCAGATTACTGTGTGTATTTGAGGGGGGGTCAGATTACTGTGTGTATTTGGGGAGGGGGGTCAGATTACTGTGTGTATTTGGGGGTCAGATTACTGTGTGTATTTGGGGGTCAGATTACTGTGTGTATTTGGGGGTTTGAGTTATTTTTAATATACTTTTTTCGATTAACTAAATTAATTTCCAATCTGTTGATTGGGAAATCTGAGTGGGAATCTGTGACTGCAGTGTGGAGCTGGATGATGGCCTGTCACTGAGCTGTGCTGTCTCTCTGTTGACTGTGCAGTGTGGAGCTGGATGATGGCCTGTCACTGAGCTGTGCTGTCTCTCTGTTGAGTGTGGAGCTGGATGATGGCCTGTCACTGAGCTGTGCTGTCTCTCTGTTGAGTGTGGAGCTGGATGATGGCCTGTCACTGAGCTGTGCTGTCTCTCTGTTGAGTGTGGAGCTGGATGATGGCCTGTCACTGAGCTGTGCTGTCTCTCTGTTGAGTGTGGAGCTGGATGATGGCCTGTCACTGAGCTGTGCTGTCTCTCTGTTGAGTGTGGAGCTGGATGATGGCCTGTCACTGAGCTGTGCTGTCTCTCTGTTGAGTGCGGAGCTGGATGATGGCCTGTCACTGAGCTGTGCTGTCTCTCTGTTGAGTGTGGAGCTGGATGATGGCCTGTCACTGAGCTGTGCTGTCTCTCTGTTGAGTGCGGAGCTGGATGATGGCCTGTCACTGAGCTGTGCTGTCTCTCTGTTGAGTGTGGAGCTGGATGATGGCCTGTCACTGAGCTGTGCTGTCTCTCTGTTGAGTGTGGAACTGGATGATGGCCTGTCACTGAGCTGTGCTGTCTCTCTGTTGAGTGTGGAGCTGGATGATGGCCTGTCACTGAGCTGTGCTGTCTCTCTGTTGAGTGTGGAGCTGGATGATGGCCTGTCACTGAGCTGTGCTGTCTCTCTGTTGAATGTGCAGTGTGGAGCTGGATGATGGCCTGTCACTGAGCTGTGCTGTCTCTCTGTTGAGTGCGGAGCTGGATGATGGCCTGTCACTGAGCTGTGCTGTCTCTCTGTTGAATGTGCAGTGTGGAGCTGGATGATGGCCTGTCACTGAGCTGTGCTGTCTCTCTGTTGAATGTGCAGTGTGGAGCTGGATGATGGCCTGTCACTGAGCTGTGCTGTCTCTCTGTTGAGTGTGGAGCTGGATGATGGCCTGTCACTGAGCTGTGCTGTCACTGATCTGTGCTGTCTCTCTGTTGTTACAGGTGTGAAGTAGGATGCTGCCTGGAGAGGTTAGTATGCAAAGCTCCTGCCAAGCCTGCTGGCAGCCTATCCTGCTCCTGATTTTGGCTGCGGTATTATCAGGACACGCCACGGGGTGCCCTGCCCGCTGTGATTGTTCGGCCCAGGAGAGGTCTGTGGTGTGCCATCGCAAACGTTTCATCACCGTGCCCGAGGGCATTCCCACCGAAACCAGGCTGCTGGACCTGAGCAAGAACCGGATAAAGACCATCAACCAAGATGAGTTTGTAGCTTACCCTTTGCTGGAGGTGCTGGAGCTGAACGAGAACATCATCTCCACGGTGGAGCCTGGGGCCTTCAGCAACCTCTTCAATCTGAGGGCACTGGGGCTGCGGAGCAATCGGTTGAAACTCATTCCCCTCGGGGTCTTTACTGGACTCAACAACCTGACCCAGCTGGACATCAGCGAGAACAAGATTGTCATCTTGTTGGACTACATGTTCCAGGACTTGTACAACCTCCGATCTCTGGAGGTCGGGGACAATGACCTTGTGTACATCTCTCACCGAGCTTTCAGTGGTCTCCACAGCCTGGAGCAGCTAACCCTGGACAAGTGTAACCTTACCAGCATCCCTACCGAAGCCCTGTCCCACCTCCACGGGCTGCTGGTTCTCCGGCTCCGTTTCCTGAACATTAATGTCATTCAGAACTATTCCTTCAAACGGTTATACCGTCTCAAAGTCTTGGAGATCTCTCATTGGCCCTTCCTGGACACCATGGCGGCCAATTGTCTGTATGGTTTGAACCTGACCTCACTGACCATCACTAGCTGCAATCTGACCTCTGTCCCCTACATCGCAATCCGCCATTTGGTCTACTTGAAGTTTCTCAATTTGTCCTTTAATCCCATCACAACTGTGCAGGGACACATGATGCAGGAGCTCCTGCGGCTCCAGCAGATCTACTTAGCCGGCGGGCAGCTGCTGACCATTGAGCCGTATGCTTTCCGGGGTCTCAATCACCTCCGGCTCCTCAACGTGTCCAGCAACTACCTGACCACGCTAGAGGAGACCGTCTTCCATTCGGTGGGCAACCTGGAGACCCTCATCATGGACAACAACCCGCTAGCCTGCGACTGCCGCCTGCTATGGATCTTCCGCCGTCGCTGGCGGCTCAACTTCAACAGGCAGCAGCCAGTGTGCAGCACGCCCGAGATAGTCCAGGGCAAGGAGTTCAAGGACTTCCCCGACGTGCTGCTGCCCAGTTACTTCACCTGCCGCAGGGCCAGGATCCGGGACAAGAAGCCACAGAGGATCCACGTGGATGAGGGTCACACCGTGCACTTTGTGTGCCGGGCCGACGGGGACCCCCCCCCTGCCATCGTCTGGGTGTCTCCCAGGAAGCGACACATCTCCAGCAAGAGCAACGGGAGGCTCACCGTGTTCCCGGACGGCACCCTGGAGGTCCGCTATGCCCAGCTCCAGGATAACGGCAGCTACCAGTGCATTGCCATGAACGCTGGGGGCAATGACTCCACCAGCGCCAGTCTGTATGTCCGAGGCTATTCTCCAGAATGGGGGCAGCAGCCAAACAAGACCTTTGCTTTCATCACCAATCAGCCCAATGATAGCAATGCCAACAGCACACGAGCCTCTGTGCCTTTTCCGTTTGACATTAAAACTCTCATCATAGCCACCACCATGGGATTCATCTCCTTCCTGGGGGTGGTCCTCTTCTGCCTGGTGCTGCTCTTCCTCTGGAGTAGAGGCAAAGGGAACACAAAACACAACATCGAAATCGAGTATGTGCCTAGAAAGTCAGACGCGGGGATAGGGACAGCAGACGCCCCCCGCAAGTTCAACATGAAAATGATATAAGCCCCCTGGGCAGCGAGGGCTGATGGGGAACACTTTCTGCAATGTTTGAAACACAAACAAACTATCTGACAGACAATTCAAAGTCACAAACTCTCTTTTCGAAGAAAATATCTGTAAAGGGTTTGATGATCGTTGATTTTTTTGAGATTCCCCCCCAATTGTTTGAAGGCAACGTCATTTAGTTAGCTGGAATGCACAAAGAGGATTGGGACGGTCCACTGTTTCTGCCATTTATTTTCCATGTGAAGGTGATACCTGATTGTCCCACTCTGAGGAAGCGAGTGAACATTTCAGCCAGTCCTTTTCTCAATAGGTGCAAAGTCCCTCACTCAGGGGGGGGGGGGGGGGGGGGGGGGGGGGGGGGGGGGGTGGCACACCCACACCAACTGTACAAAAGTCTTCAATATTACTGTCCATTCCTAACTCCCTCAGTCTCTGGTGCCTGGTGCCAACCCCCTGTTGGGTGTTAAGAGTATTGTGCCAGGTACTGCCCATGCCTGGGCACTCGCCACAAGGCCCACTCGCCAGCCCGTGTGAGTGGTACCTCTCCAATGGTCAGCACCAGCCACCGCCAACCCCGCGGAAACAGACGCTGGGATCCTGGGTGACAGGTTAGCAGCCCTGAGCCTGACTGAGGGGGTGCACTGTTCACACAACAGCTGCTACCGTCACCCACCGGGGCCACCCACCCACCCACACACACACACACACACACACACCCACACACACACACACACACACACACACACACAGATTCACTTCACAAACAAAAGGCACAAACTAACTGAGGTCACAGGCCTCATCCCTTAGGGTTTCTAAATGTTCGTGGTTTTCAGTCCTGTCGATCATTTGCCAAGAAATAAACTGGATGGAGTTAAAAAGCCATTGAATAGAATGATTATTAACTGATAGAGAACAGGAACGCATTTACCCCGCAAAACAGCAACACTTTCCTTCATCGTCTGTAACAACAACTGGTCACAAAAATCTTCACTCAAGAAACACTGCCCTAAACATTTAATCCCCTCTCCCCACCCCCCCCCTCCC